>NC_057395.1:22420013-22579631 GCF_019320065.1 Cervus canadensis | reverse complement strand
ACAAACCTCCATGCATAGGTCTTTGGGCACTCTGTCTATCAGACCTATTCCCTCGAATCTATTTGTCACTTCCACTATATAATTGCATGGGATTTGATTTAGATCATACGTGAAAGGCTTAGTGGTTTTCTCTATTTCCTACTTTCTTCAATCTAAGTCTGAATTCTGCAATAAGGGGTTCATGATCTGAGCCACAGTCAGCTCCCGGTCTTGTTTTTGTTGACTGTATCGAGCTTCTCCATCTTCAGCTGCAAAGAATATAATCAGTCTGATTTTGGTATTGACCATCTGGTGATGTCCATGTATAGAGTTGTCTCTTGTGTTGTTGGAAGAGGGGTGTTATCTTGGCATATCTTGGCAACTGGTCATAACACACTATGACCAGTGTGTTATCTCGGCAAAACTCTTAGCCTTTACCCCGCTTCATTTTGTACTCCAAGCCCAAACTTGCCTGTTATTCCAGGTTCACTTGACTTGTTACTTCTGTTGATTCATGGACCTAACATTCCAGGTTCCTATGCAATACTGTTCTTTACAGCTTTGGACTTTACTTTCACCACCATACACATTCACAACTGGGCATTGTTTCTGCTTTGGCTCAGCGTTTTCATTCCTTCTGGAGCTATTTCTCTGCTCTTCTCTGGTAGCATATGTACCTACTGACCTGGGGAGTTCATCTTTCAGTGTTATACTTTTGGCCTTTTTATACAGTTCATGAGGTTCTCAAGGCAAGAATGCGGAAGCAGTTTCCATACCCTTCTCCAGTCGACCATGTTTTGTCAGAAATGTTTGTCAGACTTTAAACTATGAATCTTGTGATACTATCAAACCACCAGTCCTCTCCATGGAAAAATTTAGAAACAGTCTTCATCTATTGAAAATTAGTACCAAAATAAAACATAAAAGGAGAATAAGAGTGAGAAGTTAATGAAAACTCCATTCTGTCCCATTCACCCCCCCCCCAAAAAAAAAAACACAGGAAAGAAAAAATTGTGATGGAAAGGGAAATTACACAGCACTCTAAACTGTATTAAAATATCAACACAAGTATTTACGGATATTTTGAAAAACCTTTAGAACAGAAATGGAAACATAAAAAGGGAAGGAATGAAGTGAGAGTCAGTTGAATATGGATAAATAGAGAAGTAAAAGATGAAAAAGATAATTTCAGGGGAAAAAAACTGACATGAGAAACTAATCAAGGGAAAAGAGACAAAACTGACTACCTATTAAGGGGCATTGAAAGAGAAAGATAGCAACTAGGAAAATAAAAATATTTTGACAGATTTAGAGAGACTATGATTGAAATAGTAGACAACAAAGATTCAGTCCAGTTTAGTTGCTCAGTTGTATGAGACTCTTTGCAACCCCTTGGGCTGCAGCACGCCAGGATTCCCTGTCCATAAGAAACACCTGAAGCTTGCTCAAACTCATGTCCATCAAGTCTATGATGCCATCCAACCATCTCATCCTCTGTTGGCCCCTTCTCCTCCTGCCTTCACCCAGCATCAGGCTCTTTTCCAATGAGTCAGTTCATCGCATCAGGTGCCCAAAGTATTGGAGTTTCAGCTTCAGCATCACTCCTTCCAGTGTATATTCAGGACTGATTTCCTTTAGGATTGACTGGTTTGATCTCCTTGCAGTCCAAGGGACTCTCAAGAATCTTCTCCAACACCACAGTTCTGAAACATCAATACTTCAGCACTCAGCTTCCTTTATGGTCCAGCTCTCACATCCATACATGACTACTGAAAAAACCATAGCTTTGACTAGATGTACCTTTATTGGCAATGTCAGCTTTTTAATATGTTGTTTAGGTTTGTCATAGATTTTCTTCCATGGAGCAAGCGTCTTTTAATTTCATGGCTGCAGTCACTATCTGCAGTGATTTTGGAGCCCAAGAAAATAAAGTCCGTTTCCTATGCTTCCACATCTATTTGCCATGAAGTGATGGGACCGGATGCCATGATCTTCGTTTTTTGAATGTTGAGTTTTCAGCCAACTTTTTCACTCTCCTTTTTCACTTTCATCAAGAGGCTCTTCAGTTCCTTTTTGCTTCCTGCCATAAGGGTGGTGACATCTGCATATCTGCGGTTATTGATATTTCTCCTGGCAATCTTGATTTCAGCTTGTGCTTCATCCATCCCAGTATTTTTCATGATGTACTCTGCATATAAGTTAAATAAGCAAGATGATAATATACAGCCTTGACTAAATCCTTTCCCAATTTGGAACCATTCTGTTGTTCCATGTCTGGTTTTAACTGTTGCTTTTTGACTTGCATACAGATTTCTCAGGAAGTAGGTAAGGTGGTCTGATATTCCCATCTCTTTAAGAATTTTCCACAGTTTCTTGTGATCCATACAGTCAAGTGGCTCAACTGGTAAAGAATCCACCTGCAATGCGGGGGACCTGGGTTTGATCCCTGGGTTGGGAAGATCCCCTGGAGAAGAGAAAGGCTACCGATTCCAGTATTCTGGCCTGGAGAATTCCATGGACTATGCAGTCCATGGGGTCACAAAGAGCTGGACACAACTGAGCAAGTTTCATTTTCACCTAATTGACATTAAGAGAATCCTGCATCCAATACCTGCATGAAACACATTGTTTCAAGTGTAAACTGAACATTTACCAAAATTGATCATATGTTGAAATATAATGCAAGTCTCAAAAAATTTTAAAGTATTGAAATTATACATAGTGTATTCTCCAGTAACTGTGAAATTAAACTAGAAATAAAAACAAAAGTAACAGGAAAATCACCATATGTTTGTAAATCAGCCAGTATATCCCTACTTAACCCATGGGTCAAAATAGAAATCCTAAAGGAAATTAAAAAATGCTTTAAACTGAATGAAAGTAGAAACATAACAAATCAGATTTCATGGGGTGAATTCAGAGCTAAGCTTAAATGCGAATTTAATAAGTCTTTAAACATATAGGTAAGGGGGGAAATGCCTTATCTGAGTATCAATCTCAAGGAGCTTGGAAGAAAAAAAAAGGCAAATTTTTTAAAAAGGCAAAATTCAGTAAAAAAGAAAAAAGAGGAAGAAGAACACAAGTCAATGAATTTTTTTAAGAACACTGGGGAAATATCAAGAGAAACAAAGTTTTTTCTTCCTTTTTAAGACTAATAAAAGTGATAAGCCCTTAGCAAGATCAATCAAGAAAAAATCAAGGAGAGATAGAAACTACCATCATCAGGGACAAAAAGATAAACATACAATAGGTTCTATGGTTTTTGCAGACTTTTTAAAAATAATAAGTGTTTTTTATGAATAACTCCAAGCCAGTAAATTTGAAAATTTTTAATGAAATGGATAAAATGCTTGAAAAATGCAACTTTGTACACACAAAGATAACTCCAAGCCCATATGGCTTGCTGGTGAATTCTTCTAAGCATAGAAGTAAAATATAATATTAATTTAATTGTGTTTTTTAAATAACAAAGTTCAAAGAAGATATACTTATCAAATAACTTATTCTATGGTTTCTTTTTTTATATAACATTTATTTATTCACTGCACAAGGTCTGAGTTGTGGCATGCTGGAGCGTTTGTTGACATGTACAAAATCTCTGGTTGTAGCACATGGGCTTAGTTGCCCTGCAACATGTGGGATCCTAGTTCCCTGACGAGGGATTGAACCTACATCTCCCGCATAGTAAAGCAATTGGACCACTAGGGAAGTCCCTCTATGGTTTGCTGACACCAAAACTAGACAAGGACCTTAAAGGAAAGGAAAATTTCAATTACAAAATACTCCAATAGCTCTTATAAAAAGTAAATGTTAAATACCTTATATAAAATATTTTTGTTATTCAATTGCTAAGTTGTGTCCAACTCTTTGTGATCCCATGAACTGCAGCACGCCAGGCCTCCTTGTCCATCACCGACTCCCGGAGCTTACTCAAACTCATGTCCATTGAGCCAGTGATGCCATCCAACCGTGTCATCCTCTGTCGTCCCCTTCTCCTCCTGCCTTCAGGGTCTCCTCCAGCATCAGGGTCTTTTCTAATGAGTCAGTTCTTCGCATCAGGGGGCTAAAGTCTTGGAGTTTCAGCTTCAGCATCAGTCCTTCCAAAGAATATTCAAGACTGCTTTCCTTTAGGATTGACTGGTCTGATCTCCTTACAGTCTAAGGCACTCTTAAGACTCTTCTCCAGCACCACAATTTGAAAGCATCAGTTCCTCACTGCTCAGCCTTCTTTATGGTGCAGCTCTCACAGCCATACATGACTACTAGAAAAACCAAAGCTTTGACTATTTAGACTTGTCAGGAAAGTGATGTCTCTACTTTGCAATACAGTCTAGGTTTGTCATAGCTATTCCAAGGAGTAAGCATATTTTCTTCATAGAACCATTCAACTTCAGCTTCTTCAGCATCAGTGGTTGGGGCATAGACCTGGATTACTGTGATAATGAATGGTTTGCCTTGGAAATGAGCAGAGATCATTCTGTCATTTTGAAACTGCATCCATGTACTGCATTTTGGACTCTTGTTGATATGATTAGTCCTCATATCAGGTGGCCAGACATGACTGAGTGATGGAACTGACTGAACTGAAGCATCTTTAATTTCTGGCTACAGTCACTGTCCGCATTCATGTTGGAGCCCAAGAAAATGAAATCTGACATTGTTTACAAATTTTCCCCATTTATTTGCCATGAAGTGATAGGACCGGCTGCCATCAAACCCAAAATGTTAGAAAAAGAAAGTGCATCGTTTATTCTATAACTGTATGATTGTCAAACTTTTGAGGAAGAATCATTATAATACACCACATCTTCAGAATAAGGAGAAAAATCATAAGATTTTCTCAGCATTTGGGTTGCCCTTCAGTTGCTAGTTCGTATCCAACTCTTTGCATCCCCATGGATTGCAACTTGCCAGGCTTCCCTGCCCTTCACCATCTCCCAGAGCTTGCTCAAACTCATGTTCACTAAATTGGTGATGCCATCCAACCATCTCATTCTCTGTCATCCCCTTCTCCTCCTGCCTTCAACCTTTCCCAGCATCAGGCTCTTTTCCAATGAGTTAGTTCTTCGCATCAGGTGCCCAAAGTATTGGAGTCTCCGCTTCAGCATCACTCCTTCCAGTGAATATTCAGGATTGATTTCCTTTAGGATTGACTGGTTTGATCTCCTTGCAGTCCAAGGGACTCTCAAGAGTCTTCTCCAATACCACAGTTCAAAAGCATCAACTCTTCGGCGCTCAGCTTTCTTTACAGTCCAACTCTCACATCCATACATGACTACTGGAAAAACCATAGCTCTGACTAGATAGACCTTTTTGGCAAAGTAATGTCTTTGCTTTTTAAGGTGCTGTCTAGTTTGGTCATAACTTTTCTTCCTAGGAACAAACGTCTTTTAATTTCATGGCTGCAGTCACCTTCTGCAGTGACTTTGGAGCCCAAGAAAATAAAGTCTCTCACTGTTTCCATTATTTCCCCATCTATTTGCCATGAAATGATGGGACCAAATGTCATGATCTTCATTTTTTGAATGTTGAGTTTTCAGCCAACTTCTTCACTCTCCTTTTTCACTTTCATCAAGAGGCTCTTCAGTTCATCTTCACTCTCTGCCTTAAGGGTGGTGTCATCTGAATATTTGAGGTTATTGATGTTTGTCTTCCAGCAATTTGATTCTAAATTGTGCTTCATCCATCCTGGCATTTCACATGATGTACTCTGCATATAAGTTAAATAAGCAGGGTGACAATATACAGCCTTGATATAATCTTTCCCAATTTTGACCTAGTCAGTTATTCCATGTCCAGTTCTAACTATTACTTCTTGACCTGCATACAGGTTTCTCAGGAAACAGGTAAGGTGATCTGATATTCACATCTCTTTAACAGTTTTCCACAGTTCATTGTTATCCACATAGTCAAAGACTCAATGAAGTAGAAGTAGATGTTTTTCTTGAATTCTATTGTTTTTTCTATGATCCAACAAATGCTGGCAATTTGATCTCTGGTTTCTTTGCCTGTTCCATACAACACCTAAGCATTAAAAAAAAAAAAAAAACTTTTAGCAGACTAGAGATGACAGGAAGCTTTCATAATCTGATAACATATATGCACAAAAAACCAACAGCAAATATCTTCCTAATGATGAAATATTAAAAGCATTTCAAAACAAGAATGCTCACTAATTCTCCTTATCATTGTAGCAGAGATCTTTGCTAGCCCAATAAAGTAAGAAAAGATAAAAAATAGAATAGAAAAAGTAGAATTGGTATGCATTTTCATATATGTAAAACTACTAGAATTATTACAATAAATTAATTTAGCTCATTCTGTGAGTGCAAAACCATTGTACACATATTAATTTTATTTTTACATTCTAAAACAAAAAAAACTAGAAAGTGAAACTTTTAAAACTACTATTTTCAGTGTTATTTAAAATCATTAAGTCTACAAATGTACCTAGGAAAATATACAGGATCTCTATATAGAAAACTATAAGCTGTTTTTGAAATAATGAAACCATATCTGAATTAATGATAAAATAGGCCATATCATCCAATATAATAAAAATGTCAGCTCTCAACCAATTTATCTGTAGAGTCAATGGAATTCAAATAGAATTCCTAACACACCCTGTGTCTATGTGAAAGTGTTAATACAAAACTTGACAAGCTAATTCAAAAATGTGTATTAAAGTATAAAGAGTTAACAATGACAATAATCAGTGACAATAATCTTTAAAAAGTTGCAGGAATTAGACTATGGACTACTAAGACATAACAAAGCTCCTATAAGTAGTATTGATACAAAGATAGACAATAGGCAAGCAGACTACAGGAAAGAAACCAGAAAGACATATACAGTTTCTTAAGACTGAGCTGCCATCACTATTTGGTGAGAAAAAAATGGTGTTATCATTTTCACTAAATTGGATATTCATTTCAAATCTTCCCCCCCCCCCACATTAGACATAACAACACTCAATTCTAGGTGGTATATAAATCAGAATATGAACATCTTCATGCTTCATGACTTTGGAGTAAGAAGAGATGTCTTAATGTGGAAAAAAAATTATTAACCATAAATGAAGAATGATAAATTTAACTTTGTTAGAATTAAGTACTTCTGATTTCCAAAAGACAGTATTAAACATTTTGAGATATTTTTGAAATGCATGTATCTGACAAAGGACCTATACCTAGAGTATATTCTTCAATTCCTATGAGGTATGGAAAAGGTAATCAACTCCATAAGAAAAAAATGGGCAATAGATTTGAATAGATATTTCACACACAAAAAAAGATATCAAAGGGCAAATAAGTATTAGAAAATATCCTTACCATTAGTAATCATCAGAAAATGTAAGTTAAAACCACAATAAGATTCTACTACATATCCACTAGTATGACCACAATCTTACAAATGCCAATACAAATTATTGGACTGGATGTGGAGTATCTTATAAATTTATGATGATTGTATAAATTCACATGACTACTTTAGAAAGCCATTTAGCAGTACTTATTAAAACCAAATACATGCATCCTTTACGACCAAGCAATTCTACTCTTAAGCATATGCCCAAGAGAAAGGTATGTATGCTACAAAAGTCATGCATAAAATGTTCATAGTAGTGTTAATAACCCAAAACTAGAAACAATCCAAATGTTAATTAGCACTAATATGTAATAATACATTATGGCATATTCAAAAAATAAAATATTATACAATTGCAAATAAACTGTTGCCACTTGCCAAGCATGACTAAATCTTACAAATATAATGTTGAGCTAAAGAAGGCATGCACAGAGAAAACATCTTGTATGATTTCATTAGTGTTTATTTCAGAATAGGCAAATCTATTGTATACATTAAAAGTCAAAATCTGTTATCATTAGGGAGGGGAGTAAACAATGACTACAAAGGGACAAGAAGCTTAAGAGGTGTTGGCAATATTATGTTTCTGTTCTAATAATCCATCTTAGTGGTAGTTATGCTAATATGTTCACTTTGAAAATTCCATTGAGCTCTACACTCACAATTTGTGTGAAAATATAAATAAATATATTTATATATTCATGTCTATAATTATCTATGTTCATACATACATATATTATGCATGTGTACATGTGTGTAAATATACTTCCCCAAATAAAAAAAGATTCCACAGACCAAGTAATAGGCACAGTGAATGCTCTTCTAGGAGGTATTTATGCTGGTTGTTTTTTGTTTTGTTTTTTTTTTTAACTTTTTGTTCTGTATTGGAGTATAGCCAATTAGTTCAGTTGGTAAAGAATCCACCTGCAATGCAAGAGATCCCAGTTCAATTCCTGGGTCGGGAAGATCTACTGGAGAAGGGATAGGCTATCCACACCAGTATTCTTGGGCTTCCCTTGTGGCTCAGCTGGTAAAGAATCCACTTGCAATGCAGGAGACCTGGGATCAATCCCTGGGTTGGGAAGATCCCCTAGAGAAGGGAAAGGCTGCCCACTCCAGTATTCTGGCCTGGAGAATTCCATGGACTGTATACTCCACGGAGTCACAAAGAGTCAGACATGACTGAGTGACTTTCACTTTCACTTCTCATAGCAGATTAACAGTGCTGTGAAAATTTCAGGTGAACAATAAAGGGACACAGCCATACACATACAGGTACCCATTCTCCCCCAACCTTCCCCAAACTCCCCTCCACACTGAGTAGAATTCTTTGTGCTGTACTATAGGTCCCTTTTTTGTTATCCATTTTAAATATAACCATTGTGTACATATCAATCTCAAACTCCCTAACTATCCTTCCCCCATCCTCCAATCCTCTCACCCTCCACTCACAACCATAAGTTCATTCTCTAAGTTAGGAGGTGTTTATGCTTTATATGGCCAAAATGACAACTCAAAAGATTGTCAGATACAATCTAGCCCTGACCCATGACAGACATTGCTAAACAATCGTGTTACCCTTTTCCACTGATCTTTTTAGCAGTTAAACAATCTTAAAGATGCAGTTCCTACAGCCACTGCCAACACTGGAAAATGAAATGAAATCTATCACCATCCCTGGCTAAAGCATAAAAAGATGTCATTAACACAAGGATTCAAACTCCAAAGTAATATTAGGTTGACGGGTGACAGCTCTGGTTTCTAAGACGTCAGTATGCTTCTCACCACTCTGGTAAGCAGGCACCCGTTTCTGCCCTGGAATAAGGCTGGCTTTGCCCTGAAGCCATAGCGCCCTGCCAGGCCTGACGCCCGGAACGTGGAACAGAGCTCAGGCCCATCATTTCCACAAAAGGCCCAAGTAGAGTGACCTTATAAACACAGCCATCTCTAGCGTCAAGTTTTGATTAAGTGTATTAGAAAATGCAACCTTTTCTTATAGAAATTATAAAAGGAGAAACTCTCTCTAGAGGAAAAGCAGAACTTCTGTCCTTTGAAAGAGACTCTCAAAGAAAAAAAAAAAAATCATCATCTCTATTTTAGAGGAATGTTCTTTTCGGATTTACATAGCACATATCTCAGCAGTAAACAATTCTTGAAAATTCTCCATTGGCTTACTAAACTATCTTTAGAATATAACAACATTGCAACTATACACTGGAGATTCACATTTTGCTTTGGTAAACTGTTTCCTTAGCAAAAAAAAAAAAAAAAAATTAAGCAAGTGTTTACATACTATGTTCAATTTTTTTCTTCTATTTATATAAAATGTTTTTCAATGTTTGATAAAACAGTTTCTTAAAACAATGTCTATTTTCTCTTACATTTTTAATAGTTATGAATCCTTTATAAATTGATTACAACATTAATCATTCTCTCTTATAATGATGTGGGGTTGGAAGAGAGCAAATTACCCAACACTTCGAGAAAAAAGCCACATCAATTTGCACAAAGTTGTAGATTTTTGTTCTGTTTTTTAAATTGAAAAGCATGTTATGATTTGTTAGATTCTCATGTGTACCACAAGAAGGTGGAAATCTAATTTTTGATAAAATATTCATGACTATGCTGTCTTCTCTGTACATTAATTGACTTACCAAGTAAAGGATCACGGTCTGGAATATTATGAACACACCAAACACTTGCTAATGCTCAAAAAATAGTTGTTAAATAGAAAAAAAAAATAGATTTTTTAAATTAATACATCAGTGGCTTAATACTTCAGTACCCTTCCCTAAAAACTTAACTAAGTGGGAGTCACAGAAATTATCTTCTATCTTCTACAGAAAAGAGCAGATCCACTGTCCCAGTGTGTGAAGATGATGCACTTCTCAAATTGTAACAAGTTAATTCCTTCTGGGAGATAAGAGCCTGAATGTTGCTTCAAATGAAACTCATCTTCAAGGTTACACATGTTATTTGCAGTACATCTCCTACTCCTTGAAATCTCTTAAACAGATATTGAAATCTTTTTACATACAACTGTATTTAATTGTTCTAATAGCCATTAAGTGCCAGCTCAAGAAGGTCAGAGGGACCTTGAACATTTGTGCCTAGTCAGATAACAAAAGACCTCTAAAACAGTTAGTGAAAAATCGAATGAAATAGAGAAATCTTCATCTGATAGGCAGAAGTTCCAGCTCAGTGTTCTGTGTGAATTAATTCTTTTATCAAGAATAGTTTTATGAGCGTTTTGCTTCTATGCATACCAATTCCAGAGAAGTGGAGATACCAGACTGAAAGGCATTAGAATTGAGCCAACTCAAAGCCATTTATTTATTGAAGTTTATCTCCATATTAAATTCCCCCTGAAAAGAGGGTTTCATTAGGCCCACAAGACCAGTATAAACAGGGAGCTGCAGAGTTATTTGGGAAATGAATTGAGATGTAACTTCTAGGTCTGTTTTCTGTTCCCATTGCTCATATACCAGCACTGCCAATGGCACCAAGAGAGAAGCATGTATTCAAGTTGGATTTTTTTTTTTTCCCTGCATTTGAGCAGGCCACAATTTATATCACTCAGGTCTCCTTAAATTAGTCCAAGAGGATTTCATTTTACAGGCCTGCTTGACTGGGATCCTTTTGGCACGATGGGTTCAGCTTTGTATACAACTGAGATTCATATTTTATGTGTGTGTAAAAAGCCCGGCCATGAATCTAGCAGCTCAAAGCTTCACCTTCATTCTTTACAGCTCAGTTCAGAGCCCAGCACATTTCCATAGACTGAGTCTCAAGGCAGCTCCTGGCTGAGCTGAAAGGACAAAAGCTAAAAATAAATTAAGAAATTCGGGGGCATAAGAAGAGGAAATGGGACTCTTACAGTTCTTCCTTACATAGCACATCTCAGATTAACACATGTAGACATAATGTCTCCCATTCACACATTTAAATTGAAATAGCACTTTTGGCCAGACATTGTTTTCTCCTTTTAAGTTTAAAAAAAAAAAAGCTGTAGAATTGCCAGTGGTTTCTGAAATCCTATCGCCCTCATGGACCTAGTTGACCCTGATGCTAAGTTTCAACTCCACTCACCACTCCTTTCCCCAGATACCCTCCAGCTCCTGGTTGCATCTCATTTCCCGGTCTTGTTTTTTCTTCTACTCCACTGATCTGCAAATCTAAACAGCTTCCAGAGCAGGACTGATATTGCAAAATACAAAACAGTGCTAGGAAGTTTTGCTTTGTTAATGTGATGATAATTTTGTAGAGAATTTTCAGAAACCTGTACCTGTGGGTATACACAATAATCTCCTTTAGAATATAAAGTTGTTCTGTGCTGAAGAGATGCAGTGTCTGTGAATGATACTGTATGAATGCATGTATATTAGAGGTAACAGAACAGAGAACAATGTCTAGAGGACTAAAGAGAGCCATGAGAGTTTTGTTTAAATTTCTGTTGTCATCTCTAACCATTTGTTTATTTCAGCTAAAGTTGTCTGCCTTACTTGGCACTGTTACTGTCTCTAATGAGCTGCAAAGCCTACGGGTCTATAGACTTATTCATATTTTAACAAAATGAAAGTCGTGAACCCAACATCACATCACTCTTAAAAGAACAAAAATCTTGTCTCTAGGATCATGATTCATGGATTTTCTAGTGAGTTCCTTCACTATTATAAACCATTGCCTAATATTTAATTTTCACAAACATGTAAGCATGTTAAGGTATTACATAATCATGATAGATACATAAACCTGTCTTCTAATAATAATTATGGAAATCTATTAATTATCCATATTATGCCTGAGACATTTATGAATAAAAAAGAACAAGACACCCTCTCAGGTCACAAGGAGTTTCAATCTAGATATATAAGCTGTATACATAGAAATAAGGATATTATCAAACAAAATAACATATGGCTAATCGACAAACTGATTAAGGAAAAGAAAATGGGAGAGGACAAAGATCAATGTGTACTGACATCAGTTCTAAATTAAAGTAATTATGACTAAAGTGGAGAAGATCTGCATTGTACATCGACCAAAGGTAAAATTTGTATTTCCCCTTCATGTATCACAGGCTTGTCATGGCATAGGGGCTCATGCAACTCAAAGACACTATGACCAGTGTCATGAGGAAGACTCTTGAGAGTCTCCTGGACTGCAGAAATATCAAACCAGTCAATCCTAAAGGAAATCAACCCTGAATATTCATAGGAAGGACTGATGCTGAAGCTGAAGCTCCAATACTTTGGCGACCTGATGCCAAGAGCCAACAAATTGGAAAAAGACCCCGATGCTTGTAAAGACTGAAGGCAAAAGAAGAAGGGAGGTGGAGAAGGTGGGATGGTCAGATAGCATCACCAACAGTTCAAGTTCAAATGAATTTGAACAAACTCAGGGAGATTTGCTGTTGTTGTTCAGTTGCTCAGTTGTGTCTGGCTCTTTGTAGTCCAGTGGAGTGCAGCATGACTCGCATCCCTGTCCTTCACTGCCTCCTGGAGTTTGCTCAAACTCATGTCCATGGAATCGATGATGCCATCCAGGCATCTCATCCTCTGTTGCCCCCTTCTCCTTCTGCTTTGATTCCTTCCTAGCATCAGGGTCTTTTCCAGTGAGTCAGTTTTTCACATCAGGTGGCCAAAGTACTGGAGCTTCAGCTTCAGCACCAGTCCTTTGATTGGATATTCAGGGTTGATTTCCTTTAAAAAATACACTGATTTGTTCTCCTTGCTGCCCAAGGGACTCATGAGAGTCTTCCCTAGCACTATAATTTGAAAGCATCAGTTTAGTGTTCAGTCTTCTTTCTGGTCCAGCTCTCACATCCATACATGACTACTGGTAAACCCATAGCTTTGACTAGATGGACTTTTATCAGCAGAGTGATGTCTCTGATTTTTTAATACACTGTCTAGGTTTGTGGTGTTGGAAAAGACTCTTGAGAGTCCCTTGGACTGCAGGAAGATCCAACCAGTCCATCCTAAAGAAGATCAGTCCTGGGTGTTCATTGGAAGGACTGATGTTGAAGCTGAAACTCCAATACTTTGGCCACCTGATGCAAAAAGTTGACTCATTGGAAAAGACCCTAATGTTGCAAGGGATTGGGGGCAGGAGGAGAAGGGGATGACAGAGGATGAGATGGCTGGATGGCATCACTGACTCGATGGACATGCGTTTGGGTAGTCTCTGGGAGTTGGTGATGGACAGGGAGACCTGGTGTGCTGTGATTCATGGGGTAGCAAAGAGTCAGACACAACTGAGCGACTGAACTGAACTGCACTGAACTAAGTTTGTTACAGCTTTTCTTCCAAGGAGCAAGTGTCTTTTAATTTCATGGCTGTATCCATGATCTGCAGTGATTTTGGAGCCCAAGAAAATAAAATCTGTGACTGTATCCACTTTTTCCTCATCTACTTGCATGAACTGATGGAACCAGAGGCCATAATCTTAGTTTTTTGCTGAGTTTTCAGCCAGCTTTCTCACTCTCCTCTTTCACCTTCATCAAGAAGCTCTTTAGTTCCTCTTCACTTTCTGTCATAAGGGTGGCATCTTCTGCATATTTGAGGTTATTGATATTTCTCCTGGCAATCTTGATTCCAGCTTGTCCTTCAACCAGCAAGACATTTCACATATTGTACTTTGCATGTAAGTTAAATAAGCAGGGTGACAATATACAGCCTTGAATACACCTTCCCCAGTTTTGAACCAGTCCATTGCTCCATGTCCGGTTCTGTTGCTTCTTGACCTGCATATAGATTTCTCAGGGGCCAGGAAAGGTGGTCCGGTATTCCTATCACTTGAAGAATTTGCTAGTTTGTTGTGATTCACACAGTCAAAGATTTTAGCATAGTCAATGATGTAGATTTTTTTTTATTTCCTTGTTTTTTCTATGATCCAATGGATGTTGGCAGTTTGATCTCTGATTCATCTGCCTTTTCTGAATCCAGCTTGAACATCTGGAATTTCTTGGTTCATGTACTGTTGAAGACTAACTTGAAGGATTTTGAGCATTACCTTGCTAGCATGTGAAATGAGTGCAATTGTGCAGTACTTTGAACATTCTTTGGCATTACCCTTCCTTGGGGTTGGAAGGAAAATTAACCTTATCCATTCCTGTGGCCACTGCTGAGTTTTCCAAATTTGCTGGCATATGGAGCACAGCATTTTCACAGCATCGTATTTTAGGATTTGAAATAGTTTAGCTGGAATTCCATCACCCCCAACTAACTGTGTTTATAGTAATGTTTCCTGAGGCTCATTTGACTTCACACTCTAGGATGTCTGGCTCTAGGTGAGTGATCACACTATTGTGGTTATCTGGGTCATGAAGAACTTTTTTTTGTATAGTATTTCTGCGTATTCTTGCCACCTCTTCTTAATATCTTCTGCTTCTGTTAGGCCTGTGCCACTTCTGTCCTTTATTGCACCCATCTTTGCATGAAATGTTCCCTTGGTATCTCTAATTTTCTTGAAGAGATCTCTAGTCTTTCCCATTCTATTGTTTTCCTCTATTTCTTTGCATTGATCGCTGAGGAAGACTTTCTTATCTCTCCTTGCTATTCTTTGGAACTCTGCATTCAGATGGGTGTATCTTTCCTTTTTTTCCTTTGCTTTTAGCTTCTCTTCTTTTCTCAGGTATTTGTAAGGCCTCCTTAGACAGCCATTTTGCCTTGTTGCATTTCTTTTTCTTGGGGATGTTTTTGTTCACTGCCTCCTGTAAAATGATGCAATTCTTTGTCCATAGTTCTTCAAGCACTCTGTCTATCAGATCTAGTCCCTTGAATCTATTTGTCACTTCCACTGTATAATCATAAGGGATTTTATTTAGGTCATAGCAGAATGGCCTAGTGGTGTTTCCTTATTTGTTCAATTTAAGTCTGAATTTGCAATGAGGAGCTCATGATCTGAGCCACAGTCAGCTCCCAGTCTTGTTTTTGCTGAATATTATCCATCAGATTTCAATATTGACATCTGTGATGTCCATGTGTTGAGCCATCTCATGTGTTATTGAAAGAGGGTGTTTGCTATGACCAGTGTGTTCTCTTGGCAAAATTCTGTTAGCATTTGCCCTGCTTCAATATATATTCCAAGGCCAAACTTGCCTGTTACTCCGTGTATCTCTTGACTTTTTACTTTCGCATTCCAATCCCCTATAATGAAAAGTACGTCTTTTCAATGTTAGTTCTGGAAGATCTTGTAGGTCTTCATAGAACCATTCAGCTTGAGTTTCTTCAGCATTAGTGGTTGGGACATGGACTTGGATTACTGTGATTTTGAATGGTTTGCCTTGGAAATGAACCCAGATCATTCTGTAGGTTTTAAGATTTCACCCAAGTACTGCATTTCAGACTCTTTTGTTGACTGTGAGGACTACTCCATTTCTCCTAGAGGATTCTTGCTCACAGTAGTAGATATAACGGTCATCTGAATTACATTAACCCATTCTCATCCATTTTAGTTCACTGATTCCTGAAATGTCAATGTTCATTCTTGCCATCTCCTGTTTGACCACTTCCAATTTACCTTGATTCATGGATCTCACATTCCAAGTTCCTGTGAAGTATTATTCTTTACAGCATCAGACTTTAATTTCACCACCAGACACATCCACAGCTGGGCATCATTTCTGCTTTTGCTCAGCCTCTTTATTCCTTCTGAAGCTATTTCTCTGCTCTTCTCCAGTAACATTTTGACACCTACTGACTTGGGGGTTCATCTTTCAGTGTCATATTTTTTGCCTTTTCATACTGTTCATGAGGTTCTCAAGGCAAGAATGCTGAAGTGATTTGCCATTCCCTTCTCCAGTGGACCACGTTTTGTCAGAACTCTCCACTGTGACCTGTCCATCTTGGGTGACTCTACACACATGGCTCCTAGTTTCATTCAGTTACAAAAGACCATGTTCCACGTGATCATTTTGTTTATTTTTCTGTGACTGTGGTTTTCATTCTATCTGCTCTCTGACAGGTGAGGATAAGAGGCTTGTGCAAGCTTCCTGATGGGAAGCACTGGCTGTGGGGAAAACTGGATAGTGGAGGACAGAGGAGCCTGGTGTGCCGTAGTTCATGGGGTCACAAAAAGTCAGATATAACTTAGTGACTAAATGACAACAACAACAAAATAATTGTATTAAAAACAGAAGAAAAGATAGTGCGCCCATCAAGCCCCTCGCTGCCTGGACCGCTCTGACGGGGAAGGCACAGAGAGCAGGTGCAGCTTTTCCTTCCGCGCTTTTGTGTAACACCCGAGGGCTGGAACCTAGCGCAGTGCAGGGCGCGCTCCATATAGAACAGCCGGGAGCCTGAGCAGCGCAGACGGAGAAAGCAGCGTCAGCCCCTCCCGGCAGCGCCAGCCCGCCCACGCAGGGCCAGCCCCTCCCTGCAGCGTCAGCCCCGCCCTGCAGCGCCAGCCCATCCCCGCAGCGTCAGCCCCTCCCAGCAGCGCAACGGAACTAGCTAACTGAATAAGAGTCCACCTCCGCCCGCCTGTGTCAGGGCGGAAATGAGGCTCTGAAGAGACTGGCAAACAGAAGCCAAATAAACAAAGGGAACCGCTTCAGAAGGGACTGGTGCAACAGGTTAAAATCCCTGTAGAAAACACCGACTTCACCGGAAGGGCCCTGTAGATATCGAGAAGTGTAAGCTGGAACGAGGAGCTATCTGAAACTGAGCCGAACCCACACTGACCGCAGCAGTTCCAGAGAAACTCCTAGATATATTTTTCCTTTTTTTTTTCCTAAGTAAGGAAAAAAAAAAAAAAAATTTTTTTTTTATATTTTTTCTTTTTTATTTTTTCTCTTTTATTTTCCTTTAAAATTCCCTACTACTCCCCCATTACTCCTTAACTTTCATTTACATAGATTTTTACGATTTTTTTAATTAGGGGGAAAAAAATTTTTTTTTTTCTTTCTTTCTTTTTTTTTTGTTTTTTTTTTTTTTTTTTTTTTTTTTTTTTTTTTTTTTTTTTCTTTTTTCTTCTTTTTTTTCTTTCCGTTTTCTCTTTTATTTTCTATTTTTCTTTTTCTCTTATTTCTTTTAAAGTCCTCTAGTACTCCTCTACTACTCTTCATTTTCATTTTCACTACACTATAACCTTACCAAAAAAAAAGAGAAGCCCTATCTTTAAACCGAAGATTATTCTCTCCCAATCTTGACTCTCTGTTTTCTACCTCAGAACACCTCTATTTCCTCCTTTCCCTTTCTCTTCCCAATCCAATTCTGTGAATCCTTGTAGGTGTCTGAGATACGGAGAACACTCTGGGAACAGACAGCTGCGTAGATCTGTCTCTCTCCTCTTGAGTCCCCCCTTTTTCTCCTCCTGCTCATCTCTATCTCCCTCCTCCCTTTTCTCCTGTTCATGTAACTCTGTGAACCTCTCTGGGTGTCCCTAACAGGGGAGAATCTTTTTGCCATTAACCTAGAAGTTTTATTATCAGTGCTGTATAGTTGGAGAAATCCTGAGACTACAGGAAGAATAAAACTGAAATCCAGAGGCAGGAAACTTAAGCCCAAAACCTGAGAACACCAGAAAACTCCTGACTACATGGAACTTTAAGCAATAAGTGACCGTCCAAAAGCCTCCATACCTACACTGAAACCAACCACCACCCAAGAGCCAGTAAGTTTTAGAGCAAGACATACCACGCAAAGTCTCCAGCAACACAGGAACATAGCCCCGAATGTCAACATACAGGCTGCCCAAGGTGACACCTAACACATAGACCCATCTCAAAACTCATTACTGGGCACTCCATTGCTCTCCAAAAAGAAGAAATCAAGTTCCACGCACCAGTACACTGACGCAAGCTTCCCTAACCGGGAAACCTTGACAAGCCAATCGTCTAACCCCACCCACTGGGTTAATCCTCCACAATAAAAAGGAACCACAGACCTCCAGAATACAGAAAGTCCACTCCAGACACAGCAATCTAAACAAGATGAAAAAGCAAAGAAATACCCAACAGGTAAAGGAACATGAAAAATGCCCACCAAGTCAAACAAAAGAGGAGGAGATAGGGAATCTACCTGAAAAAGAATTTAGAATAATGATAATAAAAATGATCCAAAATCTTGAAAACAAAATGGAGTTACAGATAAATAGCCTGGAAACAAAGATTGAAAAGATACAAGAATTGTTTAATAAAGACCTAGAAGAAATAAAAAAGAGTCAATTAAAAATGAACAATGCAATGAATGAGATCAAAAACACTTTGGAGGGAACCAAGAGTAGAATAAAGGAGGCAGAAGATAGGATAAGTGAGATAGAAGATAAAATGGTGGAAATAAATGAAGCAGAGAGGGAAAAAGAAAAAAGGATCAAAAGAAATGAGGACAACCTCAGGGACCTCTGGGACACTGTGAAACGCCCCAACATTCGAATCATAGGAGTTCCAGAAGAAAAAAAAAAAAAGAAAGGCCATGAGAAAATACTCGAGGAGATAATAGCTGAAAACTTCCCTAAAATGGGGAAGGAAATAGCCACTCAAGTCCAAGAAACCCAGAGAGTCCCAAACAGGATAAACCCAAGGTGAAACACCCCAAGACACATATTAATCAAACTAACAAAGATCAAACACAAAGAACAAATATTAAAAGCAGCAAGGAAAAAACAACAAATAACACACAAAGGGATTCCCATAAGGATAACAGCTGACCTATCAATAGAAACCCTCCAGGCCAGAAAGGAATGGCAGGACGTCCTGAAAGTAATGAAAGAGAATAACCTACAACCTAGATTACTGTATCCAGCAAGGATCTCATTCAGATATGAAGGAGAACTCAAAAGCCTTACAGATAAGCAAAAGCTGAGAGAATTCAGCACCACCAAACCAGCTCTTCAACAAATGCTAAAGGATCTTCTCTAGACAGGAAATGCAGAAAGGTTGTATAAACGTGAACCCAAAACAACAAAGTAAATGGCAACGGGACCACACCTATCAATAATTACCCTAAATGTAAATGGGTTGAATGCCCCAACCAAAAGACAAAGATTGGCTGAATGGATAAAAAAACAAGACCCCTATATATGCTGTCTACAAGAGACCCACCTCAAAACAAGAGACACATACAGACTAAAAGTAAAGGGCTGGAAAAAAATATTTCATGCAAATGGAGACCAAAAGAAAGCAGGAGTCGCAATACTCATATCAGATAAAATAGACTTTCAAATAAAAGCTGTGAAAAGAGACAAAGAAGGACACTACATAATGATCAAAGGATCAATCCAAGAAGAAGATATAACAATTATAAATATATATGCACCCAACATAGGAGCACCGCAATATGTACGGCAAACACTAACGAGTATGAAAGAGGAAATTAATAGTAACACAATAATAGTGGGAGACTTTAATACCCCACTCACAACTATGGATAAATCAACTAAACAGAAAATTAACAAGGAAACACAAACCTTAAATGACACAATGGACCAGCTAGACCTAATTGATATCTATAGGACATTTCACCCCAAAACAATCAACTTCACCTTTTTCTCAAGTGCACACGGAACCTTCTCCAGAATAGATCACATCCTGGGCCATAAATCTAGTCTTGGAAAATTCAAAAAAATTGAAATCATTCCAGTCATCTTTTCTGACCACAGTGCAGTAAGATTAGATCTCAATTACAGGAAAAAAAATTGGTAAAAATTCAAACACCTGGAGGCTAAATAACATGCTTCTGAATAACCAACAAATCATAGAAGAAATCAAAAAAGAAATCAAAATATGTATAGAAATGAATGAAAATGAAAACACAACAACCCAAAACCTATGGGACACTGTAAAAGCAGTGCTAAGGGGAAGGTTCATAGCATTACAGGCTTACATCAAGAAACAAGAAAAAAACCAAATAAATAACCTAACTCTACACCTAAAGCAACTAGAGAAGGAAGAAATGAAGAACCCCAGGGTTAGCAGAAGGAAAGAAATCTTAAAAATCAGGGCAGAAATAAATGCAAAAGAAACTAAAGAGACCATAGCAAAAATCAACAAAGCTAAAAGCTGGTTTTTTGAAAAAATAAACAAAATTGACAAACCATTAGCAAGACTCATTAAGAAACAAAGAGAGAAAAACCAAATTAACAAAATTAGAAATGAAAATGGAGAAATCACAACAGACAACACTGAAATACAAAGGATCATAAGAGACTACTACCAGCAGCTCTATGCCAATAAAATGGACAACTTGGATGAAATGGACAAATTCTTAGAAAAGTATAACTTTCCAAAACTGAACCAGGAAGAAATAGAAGATCTTAACAGACCCATCACAGGCAAGGAAATCGAAACAGTAATCAAAAATCTTCCAGCAAACAAAAGCCCAGGACCAGATGGCTTCACAGCTGAATTCTACAAAAAATTTAGAGAAGAGCTAACACCTACCTTACTCAAACTCTTCCAGAAAATTGCAGAAGAAGGTAAACTTCCAAACTCATTCTATGAGGCCACCATCACTATCCACAATACCGACAAAAGAGCAACACAAAAAAAAAAACTACGGCAATATCACGATGAACATAGATCAAAAATCTTAACAAATTCTGCAAACAGATCCAACAACATATTAAAAAAATCATACACCTGACAAGTGGGCTTAATGCCCAGGATGCAAGGATTCTTCAAATATCCGCAATAATCAAGTAATACACCACATTAACAAATTGAAAGATAAAAACCATATGATATCTCAATAGATGCAGAGAAAGCCTTTGACAAAATTCAACACTCATTTATGATTAAAACTCTCCAAAAAGCAGGAATAGAAGGAACATACCTCAACATAATAAAAGCTATATATGACAAACCCACAGCAAGCATCACCCTCAATGGTGAAAAATTGAAAGCATTTCCCCTGAAATCAGGAACAAGACAAGGGTGCCCACTCTCACCACTACTATTCAACATAGTGTTGGAAGTTTTTGCCACAGCAATCAGAGCAGAAAAAGAAGTAAAAGGAATCCAGATAGGAAAAGAAGAAGTGAAACTCTCACTGTTTGCAGATGACATGATCCTCTACATAGAAAACCCTAAAGACTCTACCAGAAAATTACTACAGCTAATCAATGAATACAGTAATGTTGCAGGATATAAAATTAACACACAGAAATCCCTTGCATTCCTATATACTAACAATGAAAAAACAGAAAGAGAAATTAAGGAAACAATACCATTCACCATTGCAACAAAAAGAATAAAATACTTAGGAGTATATCTACCTAAAGAAACAAAAGACCTATACATAGAAAACTATAAAACACTGATGAAAGAAATCAAAGAGGACACAAACAGATGGAGAAACATACCGTGTTCATGGATTGGAAGAATCAATATTGTCAAAATGGCTATTCTACCCAAAGCAATCTATAGATTCAATGCAATCCCTATCAAGCTACCAACGGTATTTTTCACAGAACTAGACCAAAGAATTTCACAATTTGTATGGAAATACAAAAAACCTCGAATAGCCAAAGTAATCTTGAGAAAGAAGAATGGAACTGGAGGAATCAACCTGCCTGACTTCAGGACTCTACTACAAAGCCACAGTCATCAAGACAGTATGGTACTGCACAAAGACAGAAATATAGACAATGGAACAGATAGAAAGCCCAGAGATAAATCCACGAACCTATGGACACCTTATCTTTGACAAAGGAGGCAAGGATATACAATGGAAAAAAGACAACCTCTTTAACAAGTGGTGCTGGGAAAACTGGTCAACCACTTGTAAAAGAATGAAACTAGCACACTTTCTAACACCATACACAAAAATAAACTCAAAATGGATTAAAGATCTAAATGTAAGACCAGAAACTATAAAACTCCTAGAGGAGAACATAGGCAAAACACTCTCCGACATAAATCACAGCAAGATCCTCTATGACCCACCTCCCAGAATATTGGAAATAAAAGCAAAACTAAACAAATGGGACCTAATGAAACTTAAAAGCTTTTGCACTACAAAGGAAACTATAAGCAAGGTGAAAAGACAGCCCTCAGAATGGGAGAAAATAATAGCAAATGAAGAAACAGACAAAGGATTAATCTCAAAAATATACAAGCAACTCCTGAAGCTCAATTCCAGAAAAATAAATGACCCAATCAAAAAATGGGCCAAAGAACTAAACAGACATTTCTCCAAAGAAGACATACAGATGGCTAACAAACACATGAAAAGATGCTCAACATCACTCATTATCAGAGAAATGCAAATCAAAACCACAATGAGGTACCATTACACGCCAGTCAGGATGGCTGCTATCCAAAAGTCTACAAGCAATAAATGCTGGAGAGGGTGTGGAGAAAAGGGAACCCTCTTACACTGTTGGTGGGAATGCAAACTAGTACAGCCACTATGGAGAACAGTGTGGAGATTCCTTAAAAAACTGGAAATAGAACTGCCATATGACCCAGCAATCCCACTTCTGGGCATACACACTGAGGAAACCAGATCTGAAAGAGACACGTGCACCCCAATGTTCATCGCAGCACTGTTTATAATAGCCAGGACATGGAAGCAACCTAGATGCCCATCAGCAGATGAATGGATAAGGAAGCTGTGGTACATATACACCATGGAATATTACTCAGCCATCAAAAAGAATTCATTTGAACCAGTCCTAATGAGATGGATGAAACTGGAGCCCCTTATACAGAGTGAAGTAAGCCAGAAAGATAAAGAACATTACAGCATACTAACACATATATATGGAATTTAGAAAGATGGTAACGATAACCCTATATGCAAAACAGAAAAAGAGACACAGAAATACAGAACAGACTTTTGAACTCTGTGGGAGAAGGTGAGGGTGGGATGTTTCAAAAGAACAGCATGTATACTATCTATGGTGAAACAGATCACCAGCCCAGGTGGGATGCATGAGACAAGTGCTCGGGCCTGGTACACTGGGAAGACCCAGAGGAATCGGGTGGAGAGGGAGGTGGGAGGGGGGATCGGGATGGGGAATAAGTGTAAATCTATGGCTGATTCATATCAATGTATGACAAAACCCACTGAAATGTTGTGAAGTAATTAGCCTCCAACTAATAAAAAAATAAAAAAAAAAAGAGTGGTATTATCTGCATATCTGAGATTATTTGATATACTCAGAGAATAGTTAACAGATAAAGTGTTAAAAAAACATACTTCAACTAAGTAAACTTTAAAGGTCTTATTG
Source organism: Cervus canadensis (assembly GCF_019320065.1). NCBI lineage: Eukaryota > Metazoa > Chordata > Mammalia > Artiodactyla > Cervidae > Cervus > Cervus canadensis. Next base: position 22,556,108 of record NC_057395.1, on the reverse strand, counting down.
GCTTTATTCAGTGATTCATGAATCAGGTTTCATCCAATCTAGCAGGTAGAAAGGAATACCCAGGAGCTGTACAAAATGCAAACTTATTGGTAGAAGGGAATGTGAAGAAAGAGATTTTTAAAAAGTGGATCAAAAAATTGGATTGGTCATAGCAGGGTCAATATTTTCGGGGATTGTACAGATCTATCAGGCAGAGCACCCCACTAGTGCTGATCAGGTTTGACTCATTTAAGATTGTATTTCTGATTGACTTGTTTAAGATTGTATTTCTGGGAAAGCAGAAACAGAAATTAGATCTTGGATATGTGACATGAGGCTTTTCATAAGTAACTCCATTTTAAGCCTGTTGTATTGGATTTTAACACAAGCGAAACTTAACCTAGTGTCTTAGTCAGTTGGGGTTGCTATAACAAAGAGGCATAGACTGAGTTGTTAAACAACACACATTTATGACCTACAGTTCTCGAGGATGGGAAGTTCAAGATCAAGGTGATGGTTAATACCATCTGGGGCAAGCCCTCATCTGGGTTTGCAAATGGCTGTCTTCTCTTCTTATTCTGTCACAGCAGAGAATAGAGAGAGTGGAACAAGAACTCTCATGTCTCATAAGGACACAAATCCCATCATGAGGACTTCACACTCATGACCTAATTACTCCCTCAAAGGCCCCATCTCCAAATGCCGTCATACTGGAGATGAGATTTTAGCCTCCCCATCTCCAAATACCATTAAATTGAAGATTAGATTTCAGCTGATGAATTTGAAGGGGGTACTAATATTCAGTCCATAGCACCAAAAAAGGGTAAATGCTAAAATAGAATTATTTAAGTGTTCTCTAAGAGCACTCAGAAGGAACTTTTTATCAGACACCAATTGATAAAAAGCCATTCTGAATGCTGAAACAGGATTATAATGTCCTATGCAGAAAATTGCAGGTAATTTTTTTTCCCCCAGGAAGAACAAACAGCACATACACCAAGAATAGGCTAGAAAAGAGAGAAATTTCTCAGGAGTAAATAGTTTGGCTTCACTAGAGCACAGGATGTCCATGTGGAAATCATAGAAAAGGTAACTATGGAAACAGCATTTTTGTTGTTCAGTCACTAAGTCACATCCAACTTTGCAACCCCATGGATGGCAACATGCAAGGCTTCCCTGTCCCTCAGTATCTCCCAAAGTTTGCTCAAATTCATGTCCACTGAGTCAGTGATATTATCTAACCATCTCGTCCTCTGCTGCCCTCTTCTTTTGACCTCAGTCTTTCCCAGTATCAGGGTCTTTACCAATGAGTTGTCTGTTAGCATCAAGTGGTCAAATGATTTGGGTTTCAGATTCAGCATCAGTCCTCCCAATGAATATTAAGATTGGATATCCATCCTTTAGGATTGACTGGTCTGATCTACTTCTTGTCCAAGGTACTGTCAAGAGTCCTCTCAAGTTACCACAGTTCAAAACCATCAGTTCTTCAGCGCTCAACTTTCTTTTTGATCTAAATCTGACAACCATACACGACTATTGGAAAAACCATAGCTTTGACTATATGGATCTTTGTTGGCAAAGTGATGGCTCTGCTTTTTAATATACTGTCTAGGTTTGTTAAAGCTTTCCTTTCAAGGAACAAGCGTCTTTTAATTTCATGGCTGCAGTCACCATCCACATTGATTTTGGAGCACAAGAAAATAAGATCTGTCAAAGTATCAACATTTCCCCCCTCTATTTGCCATGAAGTGATGAGACTGGATGCCAGGATCTTAGTTTTTTTAATGTTAAGTTTTGAGCCAGCTTTTTCACTCTCCTCTTTCACTTTCATCAACAGGTGCTTTAGTTTCTCTTCACTTTCTGCCATTAGAGTGGTAACATCTATATATCTGAGATTAATACTTCTCCCAGGAAACTTAATTCTAGCTTGTGATTCATCCAACCCAGCATTTCACATGATGTACTCTGCATATAAGTTAAATAAACAGGGTGACAATATACAGCCTTTTCTTATTCTTTTCCCAATTTTGGACATCAGTTGTTGTATGTATTGTTTTAACTGTTGCCCATGTGTGTTTTAACTGTTGCTTCTTGACCTGCATACAGGTTTCTCAGGAGACAGGTGAGGTGGTGTAATATTTCCACCTTTTTAAGAATTTTCCACAGTTTGTTGTGATCCACACAGTTAAAGTCTTTAGCATAGTCAATGAAGCAGAAGTAGATGTTTTTCTGGAATTTCTTTGCTTTCTCTATGACCCAGTATTTGTTGGCAATTTGATATCTGGTTTCTCTGCCTTTTCTAAACTCAGCTTGTACATCTGTAAATTCTCAGTTCATGTACTATTGAAGCCTAGCTTGAAGGATTTTGAGCATAAACTTACTAGGATGGGAAATGAGTGCAATTGTTGGGTATCTTGAACATTCTTTGGTTCTGCCCTTTTTGGGGATTGGAATGAAAGCTAACCTTTTCCAGTTCCGTGGCCACTGCTGAGTTTTCCAAATTTGCTGACATATTGAGTGCAGCACTTTAACTGCCTCTTTTGGGGGGAATTTTAAATAGCTCAGACAGCATGGAACATATGGAAGCTCACCATGCCTGTCAAGAGGATTTTCAAGTTATAGGGTAGACACACTGAACCACACAGGAAACAATGGCCTTTAAGAAAATCTTTTACTCAAAACCCATAACTGTATTATCAGGCTGTTATTTACATCTCAAAAAAATAAAGCAATCCATTCAACATAGATTTGTCACAGATTCCTTTAAAAAATAAACCTCTTAATGCCCTTAAGGTGAGAATTTTTCATGTAATTTATCAGGAAATTCTATTTTACATTACTATTACTTTTGAAACATATGTCTACAGGTTAAAAAGTATCTCTCCCTTTATATCTCAGATTGGATAATATTTAATTCAATTACAGAGTTACAGTAACATGTGCAACTGGTAAAATTGGGTTTGGGAACAGACTTTACAGCCTTTTTGTAAGACTGAGTCCAACTGGTGGGGCTCAGTCAATGGTGGAAAATGATAGAATGTTAATCTAACAACTTGATGAGTCAATGCAAGAAGAAGCTCGCTTTAAGAAAACTTCAAATGTGCTACCTTTTCTTGGTTTATCTACTATACCCTTTAGCTGTAGTTTCTCCCCAATAAAGTGTCATGATCTCATTTACATATCTTTTCTCTCCCAACTCTTTCTCCTAACTTTTTGTTTGCTTTTTAAAAATTGTTGGTTATCAGGTCTAAGCATTACTGCACCTGGTGGGGGCGGGGGGGGGGGGGAACACAGATGAGCAGCTTTACCTTTATGGTCAATTTATTTTTCCAAATCTCTTTAGTAATTTTTGAAAATTTTAATTGGAGGATAGTTGCTTTACAATATTCTGTTAGCTTCTGTTATACATCAATATGAATCAGTCATAGGTATACATATGTCCCCTTCCTCTTGAACATTCCTCTCCACTCCCACTCGCCCCCCACCCTAATAGTTTGTCAATGAGCACTGGGTTGGGTTTGAGCTTCCTGTATCAAATGCAGATTCCCACTGGCTGTCTATTTTGCATATGGTAATGTATATATTTCAATGTCAATTGAAATATACTCCAGTACTTTTGCCTGGAAAAATCCCATGGACTGAGAAGCCTGGTAGACTACAGTCCATGGGGTTGCAAAGAGTCAGACATGACTGAGCGACTTCACTTTCTCCTTCCCCAACTGTATCTACAACCCTAATCTCTATATCTATATCTCCATTACTGTCCTGCAAATAAATAGATTCACCACTACCATCTTTCTAGATTCCATATATATGCTTTAATTAATATGATATTTGTTTTTCTCTCTTGCTTCACTCTGTATAATAGGCTCTAGGTTCATCCACCTCATTAGAATGAACTCAAACGCACTCTTCTTATGGCTGAGCAGCATTCCATTATATACATGTACCGCAACTTCTTTATCCATTCATCTGTCAATGGACATGTAGGTGGCTTCCATGTCCTAGCTATTGTAAATAGTGCTGCATGGAACATTGGGGTACATATGTCTTGTCCAATTCTGGTTTCCGCAGGGTATATGCCCAGTAGTGGGATTGCTGAGTCATACTGTTCTCCATAGTGGCTGTATCAATTTACATTCCCTCCAACAGTGTAAGTGGTTTACCTTTTCTCCACACCCTCTGCAGTATTTATTGTTTGCAGATTTTTTGATAATGGCCATTCTGACTGGTGTGAGGTAATACCTCACTGTAGTTTTGGTTTGCATTTCTCTAATAATGAGTGATGTTGAGCATCGTTTCATGTGTTTATTAGCAATCTGTATGTCTTCTTTGGATAAATGTCTGGTTAGGCTGCCTGCCCACTTTTTTATTTTTTATTTTTTTCCAGTATTGAGCTGCTTTTATATTTTGGAGATCAATCCTTTGTCAATTGTTTCATTTGCTACTATTTTCTTCCATTCTGAGGGTTGTCTTTTCAGCTCACTTATAGTTTCTTTTGCTGTGCAGAAGCTTTTAAGTTGAATTAGGCCCCACTTGTTTATTTTTGTTTTTATTTATATTATTCTAGGATGTCGATCAAAGACAATCTCACTCTGATTTATGTTAAGGAGTGTGCTGCCTATGTTTTCCTCTCGGGTTTTATAGTTTCTGCCCTTACATTTAAGTCTTGAATCCATTTTGAGTTTGCTTGTATGGTGTTAAGAAGTGTTCTAGTTTCACTCTTTTACATGTACCTGTCTTTTCTCCATTTCTTTGTCAAAGATAAAGTGCCCATAGGTGCATGGGTTTATCTCTGGGCTTTCTATCTTGTTCCATTGGTCTATATTTCTGTTTTGGGGCCAGTACTATACTGGCACATACTATAGTACAAAACTATACTTACTGTACTATACTGTCCTGTAGTACTATATAGTACTACACTGTAGCTTTGTAAAATAGTCTGAAGTCAGGAAAATTGATTTCTCCAGGTCTGTTTTTCTTTCTCAAGATTGCTTTGGCTACTGGAAATCCTTTGTGTTTCCATACAAATTGTGAATTTTTTTTTTTGCTCTAGTTCTATGAAAAAAGCCATTGGTAGTTTGTTAGAGATTGCATTGAATCTGTAGATTACTGTGGGTAGTATAGTTATTTTCACAATTCTGATTTTCCAATTCAAGAATATGGTTTATCTCTCCATCTGCTTGTATAGTCTTTGATTTCTTTCATCAATATCTTACAGTTTTCTGCATATAGAGCTCTTTGTCTCTTAGGTAGGCTTATTCCTAAGTATTTATTCTTTTTGTCACAATGGTGAATGGTATTGTTTTCTTAATTTCTCTTTCTGATTTTTAATGTTAGTGTGTAGGAATTCAAGGGATTTCTGTGTATTAATTTTATATCCTGCAAATTTACTATATTCATTGATTAGCTCTAGTAATTTTCTGCTAACATCTTTAGGATTTTCTATGTATAGTATCATGTCATCTGCAAACAGTAAGATTTTTGCTTCTTCTTTCCATTCTGGATTCCTTTTACTTCTTTTTCTTCTCTGATTGCTGTGGCTGAGGCTTCCAAAACTATGTTGAATAATAATAGTGAGAGTGTGCACTCTTGTCTTGTTCCCGATCTTAGAGGAAATGCTTTCAATTTTTCACCATTGAGAATAATGTTTGCTGTGGGCTTGTCATATATGGCCTTTATTATGTTGAGGTATGATCTTTCTATGCCTACTTTCTGGAGAGTTTTTATCACAAATAAGTGTTTCATTTTGTCAAAGACTTTCTCTGCATCTATTAAGATGATCATATGATTTATATCTTTCAGTTTGTTATTATAGTGTATCACATTTATTGATTTGCATATATTGAAGAATACTTGCATCCCTTGAATAAAGTCCACTTGATCATGATGTATTATCCTTTTAATAATTTGGATTGGGCTATTCATAATAATAATAATATGTTATTGGATTCTCTTTGCTATCATATTGTTGAGGATTTTGGTATCTATATTCATCACCATGATATTGGCCTCTAATTTTCTTTTTTTGTGACATCTCTGACTCGTTTTGGTATGGTGGCCTCATAGAATGTGTTTGAGAGTTTTCTTTCTCTGCAATTTTCTGGAAGAATTTGAGCAGTAGAAGTGTTAGCTCTTCTCTAATTATTGGTAGAATTTTCCTGTGAAGCCATCTGGCCCTGGGTATTTGTTTATTGGAATGGTTTCTGTCCTTGTGATTGCTCTGTTCATATTTTCTATTTCTTCCTGGTTCAGTTTTTAATGTTATACTTTTCTAAGAATTTGTCCATTTCTTCAAGGTTGTCCATTTTATTGGAATATAATTGGTCATAGTAGCCTCTTACAATCCTTTGTATTTTTTATGCATTATCTATTGTAACTTCTCCTTTTTCACTTCTAATTTTATTGATTTGAGTCTTCTCCCTTTTCTCTTAATGAGTCTAGCTAACAGTTTGTCAATTTTGTGTATTTTCTCAAAGAAATAGCTCTTTTTCCAAGTGTTAGTGATGTCTCTACAATTTGTTGAGGATATTCCTTTCTATAATTGGTATATTTGAAGAAAATCTTTTCCATTATAAAAAAGTGATCTAGTTTGCTTTAATTATCATTTTCTACTTCACTTCTCAAAGCGTTTCTTATTTATTTTTTGTGAAAGGCAAGCAATATTTCTTTTTTAAAATAAATTAATGTATTTATTTTAATTGGAGGTTAATTAAAATATTGTGGTGATTTTTGCCATACATTGATATGAATCAGCCACAGATGTACATGTGTCCCTCCATCCTGAACACCCCCCCCCCCACCTTCCTCCCCACCTCATCCCAGAGCACTGGCTTTGAGTGCCCTGCTTCATTCATTAAACTTGTACTGGTCATCTATTTTACACATGGTAATATACATGTTTCAATATTATTCTCTCAAATCACCCCACCCTCAGCTTCTCCCACATAGACCATTAGTCTGTTCTTTACATCTGTGTCTCTTTTGCTGTTTTGCATATAGAGTCATCATCACCATCTTTCTAAATTCCACATGTATGCATTAATTAATATACTATATTGGTGCTTCTCTTTCTGACTTACCTCACTCTGTATAATAGGCTCCAGTTTCATCCACATCATTAGAACTGACTCAAAAGCACTCTATCTTTATAGTTGAGTAATATTCCATTGTGTATATGTACCACAACTTCCTTGTCCATTCGTTTGCTGATGGGCGTCTAGGTTGCTTCCATGTCCTAGCTATTGCAAACAGTGCTGCAATGTACATTGGGGTACATATATCTCCTTCAATTCAGGTTTACTTGGTGTATATGCCCAGCAGTAGGATTGCTGCATCATATGGCAGTTCTATTTTCTGTTTCTTAAGGAATCTCTACACTGTTCTCCATAGTGGCTGTACCAGTTTGCATTCCTACCAACAGTGTAAGAGCATTCCCTTTTCTCCACACCCTCTCCAGCATTTATTGTTTGTAGACTTTTTGATGGAGGCCACTCTTACTGGCGTGAGATGGTACCTCATTGTGGTTTTGATTTGCATTTCCCTGATAATGAGTGATGTTGAGCATCTTTTCATGTGTTTGCTAGCCATCTGTATGTCTTCTCTGGAGAAATGTCTGTTTAGGTCTTTTTCCCACTTTTTTATAGGGCTTTTGTTTTTCTGGTATTGAGCTGCATTAGCTGCTTGTATATTTTGGAGATTATTTCTTTGCCAGTTGTTTCATTTGCTATTATTCTCTCCCATTCTGAAGGCTGCCTTTTTACTTCACTTCTAGTTTCCTTAGTTGTGCAAAACATTTTAAGTTTAATTACATCCCATTTGTTATTTTTGTTTTTATTTCCATTACTCTGAGGTAAGTCATAGGAGATCTTGTTGTGATTTATGTCAGAGAGTGTTCTGCCTATGTTTTCCTCTTAGAGTTTTATAGTTTCTGGTCTTACATTTAGGTCTTTAACCCATTTTGAGTTTATTTTTGTGTATGGTGTTAGAAAGTTTTATCATTTTATAAGTGATTGACCAGTTTTCCCAGCACCACCTGTTAAAAAGATGATCTTACCCATTGTGTATTTTTGCCTCCTTTATCAAAGATAAAGTTATATTTCTTCTTAAAGTTGTTCATCATATATCATAGAATAATTAAAACTACTCTATTTTCCATTTCACTCAACTAATAAATTTGTTAACCACTTACAGTGAAATATGCAAAAAATATTGTAATAAATTAAGCTTTTAAAAACACAACTATAGCCTATTTTGATATAGTGGCAATGCCCTAAGTACAAAGAAAAATTCAAGAATGAGGATGTTATGTGAATCAGAAGAATACGTGAAGAATTTTTCTAAAGAACAAAGTCAAGAAGTCAAGCCCTCACAAAAAGGTTAGCTACTGTATCATTTGTCAAATAAACTAAGGAGAATGAAGGTAGGTTCTCCCAGGCAGGAAAAGCAGCAAGAGAAATGTAAAGTTAACATATGATTGTAACATAAGGCAATAGTAATGAGCCCAGCACATGATATTCTAAGGGAGCTAGAAAATTCTAGCAGGATGTTGAGAATATGGTCATCATATAAAGGCATTCATTATTGGACCTCTAAGAAATTAATGCCTCTTATTATAGGCAAAGAGAAACTCTTAAAGATTTTAAACAAGGGATTTGTATAGAAAAATATCTATTTTAGAATGATAGCTTTGATCATTATATAAGGGATAGAAAGCATACAGGAAAAATTGCAGGTTTTCCCTCCTATATAGAAGTAAACCCAGGTCTCCTATGCTGTTTTTCTTTCACCTGAGTGTCTCCTTTATTACTCACACAAAATACTTACACACTTTTGACACTTCTGGTCACCACATGTGAGGATTTTTTCCCCTACAACAAGCAATTCTTTGAGACACCATTTGAACATCCCATAACTTAATTCTAACACTATCTACCTGGAGGCATTGTCAAATCCCATAGGCGAAGGGCTCAGTCCCACAACACTACTCCCTACCCTATCACTCAAAAAACCATTCCAGATTGTCACTGTACTTCTGACCAACCAGCTATAAGTCAGATATTTCAACAACCCCCCACCCCCCTCCTTGTATTTTATTTATTTGCTACAGCAGCTCACAGAACTCAAGGAAATACTTACATTTATGATTATTACTAAAGGATATGATAGAGGATACAATGAACAACCAGAAAAAGAGATATGTAGGGCAAGTCCTATGAGGGTCCTGAGCACATGAACTTCTGTCCATGTGGAGATTGCCAACTAAAAATTTTCACTTGCCATTTGCCTGTACATGGATTAGGTCACTAGCTACTGAAGCCACTGACCTTCAACACATTCTGAAAGGAGCTCAGGGTATAGATCATGAATGAGACACTGTGCCCTGGAAAATACTGGCATAACAGGCCTTCAGATAGGAAGATATTTTCAGAAGACAATTTTAAGAGCCCAATTTCTGGATCTTCTCATATCTAGAAAAGCACTACACTATAATTATTAACAGTGACATCTGCTCCTCATGACTAGCAGCAAATCTCTGTCAAAATGTGTGCTTGACTGCATGTATCTCCCTTCACTAAAATCATATGTACTAATGATCTCCCCCTACCTCTTTGGAGCAGTTTCTCAGAGCTGTCTGAAAGTTGTCTCCCAGGCTATAGTCCTCATTTTGCCTCAGACAAAACTTAACTCACAATTTCATGTTATGTTTTATTTTCAGTTGACAAGGTGGGGTGCATCACCCTCCTAGTTTGAACATGCTCACCAATGTGGAAGCTCTCTGAAACCCGTACTTTTGGAATTTTATGGAGGCTTCATCACATGGGGATGATCAACTCTACTCTTTATTCCCAACCCCTCTCCTCTCTCTAGAAGATGGAGGTATGGAGCTAAAAATTCCATGCCTCTAATCATTACTTGTTTTTTGTTATTGTTGTTGAAAAGCCCTCATTTAGGAGCCATCCAGGAGCCCAACCAGAGTGACCTCATTAGAACAAAAGATGATCCTAATACTCTTACCACTCAGGAAACTACCAGGGTTTTAGAAACTCTGTGCCAGGAACCAGAGACAGCACCAACATATATGTGTGGGTAAAAGTATATGATATATATATATATATATATATATATATATATATATATATATATATATATATAGCACATATATCACATATGTGTAATCTCACAGAAAGGAAGATAAGGGTTAACTACAAGAGTGAAAGCAATTATAGTAGAAGATCTGTAAAAAGGACATTGTGAAATGTGAGGGAAATCTAAATGTGAGGGAAATCTTAGTATCCTAAAGTAGCACTCTTCACTCATGATTTCTTTCTTTTTTGTCCTATTGGGTATGCAGGTAGAAAGTCACAACTAACTCCCATTATGCATTTATGAAGAAACAATAAGGATGAAAGTAATTATTAAGGATAAGCATAAAGATGACAGAAACTGAGACATTTGTGTTATAACAGAATTACTCATCTCTGGACTCCCAAGAAAATTTAACTATAATAGCTGATGCTTGTTATGTGTAGCCAAATGCAGTCCCTAAGGATTACAACATGAAAGCCTCTTTTTAAGAAATCTTGCTTTAAAAAATGACAAAAGATTACATCAAGGTCCAGACACAACAAATGGGACATGAGACTGAATCAAATCTACAAATTAAGAGAGCAGTTGAATGCAGTCAAGTGATAAAGGTAGCTTGCAGCAACCTGAGTGATAAAAAAAGTGAGTTAAGGTGTACAATTAAATATATGCAAGTCATGAGGATCAAATACAATCCCAGTGGAGGCACATGGACCCTTGAACCATTTTCATGGTAGCAAAAGGAAATTAACCAGAAGAAAGGGGACTGTGTGTGTTTGTCTGTGACTCTTATTGATTCATTCTGAGAGTGTGTGATTCCTGGGTCCTATCCTGGTCTGCAATCTCTTCAATTAGCTATTATCTCACCATTCAAGTATTTTAATCAGAAAACTCAAAAATGGTAAAATTATGCTCCTTAATTATTTGAGTAAGTCACTTTATAATTACCTGAATTGTTTAAAATTAAATAATGAGATGATGAAATTAATCAGATGCTTATATTAATTTTTTTTAATTTAGGGATGACCTAGGTGTTCATCATAAAGGGGTTTGCAATTTTAAGAGAATCCAGCATATTAGAACATCTATCAAGTTAACTTTATGATTTCAATTCGAAATGAATAATTGATACTAGGACTGTGAATTTTATCTAAGGGTATAGTAAAATGTAATTGTTTTTAAACAATAATAGAATCCTTAAAAGAACTTAATTTACTGTATTTATAAGTTTGAGCTCATAAACTTCAAAGAATTACTTCATAAATAAATTTACTGTAGGGCTGATTATAGCTTAAAATGTTTAGGGGTTTTTAATTTTGAAAAATTTTTTAATAATGATAGTAACATTTATTGAGAGTTTGCTATCTACATGACACTGCTACTATTTTACAGATATTATTTCATTTAATCCTCACAGCAGTGTTGTGAGGTAAATATTCTTTTTAAAAAATTTTATTGGAGTATAGTTGATTTACAATACAGTGTTACTTTAGAGTGTACAGTAAATTAATTATACATACACATATATCCATACTTTTTTAGATTATTTTCCCATATAGGCCACCATAAATACTAAGTAGAAATAATAAGTCTTTGTTAGTTATCTATTTTATATAGCAGTGTGAATATGGCAATCTGAATATCCCAATCTATTCATCATTCCTTCCTTATCCCCTTCTAAGGATAGATTTGTTTTCTATATCTGCACTTCTTTTCCTGTTTTGTAGATAAGATCATTTGTACCCTTTTCTTAGATCCCACAAATAAGTGATATCATATGATATTTGTCTTTGTCTGACTTACTTCACTCAGTATGACAATCTTTAGATCCATCCATGTTGGTACAAATGGCATTATTTTATTCATTTTTATGGCTGAGTAATATTCCACTGTATATATGTACCACATTTTTCCAACCCATTTCTCTTAGGTTGCTTCCGTGTCCTGGCTATAGTAAATAGTGCTGCAATTTACACTGGTGTTCATGTATCTTTCAAATTATGATGTTCTCCAGATTTATGCCCAAGATTGGAATTTCTGGATCATATGCTAGCTCTAGTTTCAGGTTTCTTTAAGTAACATTCATAGTGTTCTGCATAATTGCTGTAACAATTTAAATTCTCACCAAGAGTGTAGGAGTGTTCCTTTTTCTCCACACCTTCTCTAACATTGATTATAGATTTTTTTAGATGATGATCATTCTGACTGGTGTGAAGAATGGCCTTCAATAACTACATTGCTGTAGTTTTTATTTACATTTCTCTAATAATTAGTGATGCTGAGCATCTTTTCATGTGCTTTTTAGCCATCTACGGGCATTTAATTAAATTACTAATTTATTAAGAAAATTTATCAATTTACTAATTATATTAATTACAATGATAATTATAAAAATTAAATTACTTAAAGAGTTATAATAAATTAATAAATTATTAATTTATTTAAGGGTATTAAATTAAATTATTTTAAGTATTTATTATGATAAACTTTAGTTAATTGAATATTTGTGAATTAACAAGTGCAGGTGATTAAATTTTTCACAAAAAAGCTTTATTGAGTTAAAAGCAAGCTTTCAAAGTTGAACTTGACAGTTTGAAAATAATGCAGCTTTTAAATCTGCAACATTAATTACTGGAATGTTATTTAGAATCAAAAAATTATAAAATGCTATTTCCGCACAAAGGGCTTCCTTCTTCAAACTTAAAATAACTTACATGAAGACTTTTCAATGAAGATGCAGAGACAGATGTCTCAGAACAGAGTTCAAGAGAGAAAAATCTTATTTTATCTCATTCTATCTTATTTTAATAGAGTAAAGGCAGCATAAATACGTTTAAAGGAAGAAAGAAAAGACAGGGATGACAGAGTAAAGGATACTGAGTGCAAAAACACAGATGTTTTTCTTGCCTATATGGTAAGAACATAAATATTTTGAACTAAAAGTCGTGAGTGAAAGTCTCTCAGTCATGTGCAACTCTTGGGACCTCATGGACTATACAGTCCATGGATTTCTCCAGGCCAGAATACTGGAGTGGGTAGCTCTTCCCTTTCCCAGGGCATCTTCCCAATCCAGGGATTGAGCCCAGGTCTCCTGCATTGCAGGCAGATTCTTTTATCAACTGAGCTATCAGGGAAGCCCATAAGTCATTGCACCAACTTTGAAAAAAGTATTGACATATTTTTAACAGAAACTGGCAACTTACAAGTGCAAATTCTGTTTATTGTACTTTTAATAGCTGTAGCTTACTATTTTGGATGTTGAAATAGTTGTGATCATCAAAGTTGTAGTAACTCAGTTTGATCATTCTTAGAGTCATTTATATTCTTATATATCCTAGAAGTATAGAAGCACTCAGACAAATGATTTGTCATTTCTAGACCAAGAATATAACTCCTAACAAAAATAAAAGAAAATCTCTAGTATCATCTTAAATATCAATATCTCCTATACAGAATATGCACAAAGCAAAGCCAAATTTATTTTACTCATTTTTGCCTATGTAAAGCTATATGACTCCCTACATGATATAACTGTTAAAAATAAAAAGATATTAAATTAGATAGGCTATACAATCTAATATTATCCTAAGACATGTTCAGGCCATATCTAAAAGTTTTTTGTGTTCTATACTTCTTCTTTATTGACGTTTCTCCCCTTCTTAGTCAGATGAAACCATAAAATTAGGATTGTTAAAAAACTGAACAAAGAGAACGACTCAATTGTTCTTACTTCCAATCTTGGATTTTAAGTTTAGGACTGAGTATGACAGACACAGAGAAAGAAAAGCTGATGAACCTGCTCCTAGTACACTCGTGTGTGTTCAGTCACATCCTACTCTTTGTGACTCCACAGACTGTAACTTGCCAGGCTCCTCTATCCATGGGATTATGCTGGCAAGAATACTGAAGTGAGTTGCATTTCCTCCTCCAGGGAATCTTCCCAACCCAGAAATCAACCTGCATCTCCCAAGGCCCCTGCATTTCAGGTGGGTTCTTTATTACTGAGCCACCAGGGAAGCCCACCTGCCCCTAGTCTGTCCCCTAAAACCAATCCATGAGTTACCTGGGCTGGTGTAAGGTCACACATGACCTTAAGATGGTGATACTTTAAAATGTGCTAGAATTGCTTGGATGACTTGTTAAACATAGACTACTTGAGCCCACCCCTAGGGTTTCTGAGGTAAATCTCAGATAAGGCTTGTCAAGAATTTGCATTTCTAATTTCCAGCTACTGATCTGCAGAACGAGTGAATAAGGAGACAGGGAAATGGCCTAGAGACAATAATTTCAGTAAATCAGCTTCTAGATAAAATGTTTCTTCTGGATAGTTCTGGAAAATCAGAAATGCAGCTAATGCATGCAGATAACCCCATAGCCAATCAAATAAGAATTGACTTCATTGGCCAGTGAAGATAGGTCCCTGGAGGTTAGGGTCAATCTAAGTTGCCAACTGCTTGCCTATACTTTTTTTTTTAGCAAAAATACTTGGACTTGTTCTAAAATTTTGCTGAATCCCATGCAAACAGCTTCCTGAAGCCCACTGTTTTTAAGAGCCCAGGTATCTGCAAATACTGCAAAGCAGAGCATTTTAAAGAAAAAAAGAGCTGATAGGTATGTAAAAACAAAGTCTTAGCACCATACCTTGGATGGGTCCACATGTAGCAAATCCTTTCCCATTATAGTCCCAGACACCTTCCATATTTAGTTATTATGATTCTATGAGACACTTATAAATGCTCCAATTTTCCTCTTTGCCTTATTTATGTTCTTCCTTAAAGTTTCACCTGGTGCTTTTATGAGAACCACTCCCCTCTGACATTAGTCAGAACCATCCAAATGTCTAGAACCATCCAAATTTTAGCAGTGAATTTTGAAACACTATTACCATTGTTTCTCAAACACATTTATAAGTTTCTCTGTATCCTACTGCATCTTCTTCATCAATGATTGTGTTAGCCCATAGAAGATGCCCCTAAACAATTTTTCAAGGTTTCCAAAATAGTCCTTTGATTTTTATCCAGACATCTTCGCCAGCCTCGATCTCTGGGGAAGAGATAATCTGTGCACTGCTGCTCCACAGATGTGAAAAAACAAGTCCTGCCAGAGAAATCTCCATGCTGATCTATAAGGAGCTAAATTTAAACACAAAAATCAATGTTTTATAATAGCTCCTTCCAATCACACGACAATTTGGGTCTGTCTATAACATGTGAACATCAGGCATTGAATAAATACTGATGGCCTATTTGGCAGTCGTTCTCCTGGATAAAGACTATGAGGGAAAACAGGCCATGAAGACACTGTACTCTAACAGAGCTTAGCCCACCCATCCCTTAGCCAAGGCCATGTCTACATTCACAGAGAGAAAGTCTGGTTCTGCTTGGAATCTCAAATATCTTGATTTGTAAATGCATTCAATCTGTACTGGTAGCTTATTATCAGTAAAACCACATCGGAGGTGAGATAAATCCTAAGATTCATGGTTGTCAAACAGCTTTTGGGGGCCTCTGACTGCAGTAACTGTGTTATCTGAGCAGACTACACAATTAATAGTCAAAAAATGAGGTAACATATCATCTCTGAACTACTAATAGTCCCAGAAAGAATGAAGTGACTGGGCCAAAGCAGAAATGATGCTCAATTGCAGATATATCTGGTGATGAAAATAAAATCCAATGCTGCAAAGAATAGTATTGCATAGGAACATGGAATGTTAGGTCCATGAATCGAAGTAAGTTGGATGTGGAGCAGGAGATGCAAGAATAAATATTGGCATCTTAGGAATCCATGAACCAAAATGGATGGGAATGGACAAATTTAATTCATATGACCACTGTATCTACTACCATGGGCAAGAATCCCAGAGAAGAAATGGAATAGCCCTCATAATCAACAAGAGAGTCCAAAGTGGAGTAGTTGAGTGCAACCTCAAAAATGACAGAATGATCTTAGTTCATTTCCAAGACAATCCATTCAACATCACAGTAATCCAAATCTATGTTCCAACCACTGAAGAAGCTGAAGTTGATCAGTCCTTTGAAGACCTCAAAGACCTCCTAGAGCTAACCCCAAGAGAAGATGTTCTATTCATCACTGGGGATTGGGATGTAAAAATAGAAATTAAAGAGAAACCTGTAGTGACAGGCAAGTTTGGCTTTGTAGAACAAAATGAAGCAGGGAAAAAGCTAAATGAATTCTGCCAAGAGAATGCATTGGTCATAGCAAATACCCTTTTCAACAACACAAGAGACAACTTTACACATGGACATCACCAAATGACCAATACTGAAATCAAATTAATTACATTCTTTGTAGCAGAAGATGGAGAAACTGTATACAGTCAGCAAAACAAGACTTGGAGCTGACTGTGGCCCAGATCATCAGCTTCTCACAGCAAAAGTCAGGCTTAAACTAAAGAAAGTGGGGAAAACCACTAGACAGCCAGGTATGACTTCAATCAAATCCTCTATGAATATGAAGTGGAGGTAATGAATAGATTCAAGGGGTTGGAACTTGTAAACAGTTTATGTGAAGAACTATGGATGGAGGTCCATAGTATTGTACAGGAGGCAGTGAACAAAACTATCCCAAAGGCAGGGAAAAAAAGCAAGAATGCAAAGTGGTTGTCTGAGGAGGTCTTACAAATAGCTAAAGAAAGAAGAGAAGCAAAAAGCAAGGGAGAAAGGGAAAGCTATATCCAACTAAATGCAGATTTCCAAAGAACAGCATGGAGAGACAAAAAGGCCTTCTCCAGTGGAACAGTGTATAAAACTAGAAGAAAACAACAGAAGGGGAAAGACTAGAGATCACTTCAGGAAAATTGGAGATATCAATGGAACTTTTTGCCCAAAGATGGGCACAATAAAGGACATAAATGCTAGAAACCTAGTAGAATCTGAAGAGATCAAGAAGAGATGGAAAGAATACATGGAAGAACTGAATTTAAAAGATTCAGATAAACTGGAAAACTATGATGGTGTGGTCTGCCACCCAGAGTCAGACATTCTGAAGGGCAAAGTCAAATAGGCCTTAGGAAGCACTACTGTTAATAAAGCTAGTGGATGTGATGGAATTCCAGTAGAACCATTCAAAATCCTGAAGGATGATGTTGTCAAGGTGATGCATTCAATATGTCAGCAAATCTGGAAGATCCAGCAGTGGCCACAGGACTGGAAAAGATCAACCTTCATGCCAATTCCCAAGAAGGGTACTACTAAAGAATGTGTTAACCATCAAACAATTGCACTCATCTGCCATATTAGTAAGGTTATGCTTAACGTCTTGCATGCTAGGCATCAGCATTATGCAAACCAAGAGCTTTCAGATGTCAAAGCTAGATTTAAAAAAGGAAGAGAAGCCAGAGATCAAAATTGCCAACATTTGCTGGGTCATACAGAAAGCTAGGAAATTAAAAAAAAAAAAAAAAAACACAAACAAACAAAAAAATACATCTACTTCTGTTTTACAGAAGTACACCAAAGCTGTGTGGATCATAACAAACTGTGGAAAACTCTTAAAGAGATGGGAACGCCAGGCCATCTTACCTGTCTCATCTCCTGAGAAACCTGCATGCAGGTCAAGAAGCAATAGTTAGAACTTTGCATGAAACAATTGATTGGTTCAAGATTGAGAAAAGAGTATGATATGGCTGTCTGCTGTCACCCTATTTAATCTATACACTGAGCACATCATGAGAATTGTTAGGCCGGATGAGTTACCAGCTGAAATCAAGATTGGGGGGAGAAACATCAACAACTTAAGATATGCAGATGGTACATATCTTTCTAAAATGGCAGAAAGCAAAGAGGAACTAAAGATTCTCTTGATGAGTGTGAAGGAGGAGAGTGAAAGAGCTGGGTTAAAACTAAATATTAAAACAACAACAACAACAACAACTAAGATCATGGCAACTGGCCCCATTACTTCATAGCAAATAGAGGGGGGAAAGGTGGAAATAGTGACAGATTTCCTCTTCTTAGGCTCTAAAATCACTGTGGATGGTAACTGCAGCCATGAAATCAGAAGACATTTGCTTTTTTGCAGGAAAGCTATGAGGAACCTAGACAGTGTGCTGAAAATCAGAGACATTACTTTGCCAACAAAGTCAAGGCTATTGTCTTCCCAATGTTCAATACAATTGTGAGAGTTGGACCGTAAGAAGGCAGAGCACCAAAGAATTAATGCCTTCGAACTATGGTGTTAGAAAAGACTCCTGAGGGTCTCTTGGACATCAAGGAGATCAAACCAGTCGATGTTAAGGGAAATCAACCCTGAATACTCATTCAAAGGACTGATGTTGAAGCTGAGACTCCAGTATTTTGGTCATTTGAACTGAACAGTTGACTCATTGGAAAGTTCCCTGAGTCTGGGAAAGACTGAGGGCAGAAAGAGAAGAGGGCATCAGAAGCTGGATGGCCTCACCGAAGCAGTGGACATGAACTTGGGCAAACTTTGGGAGATGATGAAGGACAGAGAGGCCTGGCTTGTTGCATTCCATGGGTTGCAAAAAGTCAGACACCACTGGGTGACTGAACAATGTTCTTCGATTTAATTTTCTTTAGTCAAAGTATAAGAAATGTTGTAAAGAAATAGAAAAGCTTCTACATGGTAAATGTCAACCATCTCCCTGCAAATACATTCTGTCTATATAGGGGTATGCTTTACAGAAAATGACTTTTCCAGTTAGCATTGTCATATGATAGACCACTCAATATAAAGCAATATATCATTATGCTCAACTATTCTGTGAGTCAGGAATTTGGAAAGAGCATAATGGTGTTGTGTTTCTGTTCTGTGATGTCTGAGACCTCAACGGGGAACCTTCAAAGGTTGGGAATGACTTGTTGGCTAGAGGCTTGATCATTAGAAGGCCACTTATTCACATGTCAGCCTGAGCACTTATACTCTTCTTGTGGCTGCTTGGGTTTTCTCAGAGCACGACAGCTATGTTCCAAGAACATTTGCCCCAAAAGAATCAGGCAGAAATTATATCACCTGTCATTAGAGTTGCATGGCTTCATTTCATCTTGCATCACAAGCTACCCAATTCAAGGAGAGGGTCCACATAATTCCACTTCCCAGTAGGAAGAGGCATCAAAGTCACACTGTGAAAGTGTGTGAGGTGGGAAAGGGATTCCATGATCATTGGAAAATACAATCTGCTGTGAGGAACATTTCACTAGTCTGAATCAGAATTTTTGCCATTTGGCTGATTTATTTCTCTTACCTCAGAAGATGGGACTTAGGAATTATTGTAGCAGACCACTTACCACTCTAAAGATAAAGTCCTTATTTCTATAGGTAAAATTGCTTTGAATACACAGTTAAGATGATTCCAGTAAATAAATACACATTAGATGTGGAGGATGGATCTTAATAGAAGAAAATTTTATTTTGAGTAGAAGCAAAGGAGAAATTGGCTTACTTCTATGGGTCAAAAATGGAAAACTTTTAAGGTTTTTCTGGACATGTGACCCATCCATTTTATCTTAGACTAACTAGAAAAACATAGTTAAGATGAAAAGGTCAGGTTGGAATTGTATTGACTGACTACTTCTAATAGTTGTTGGAGGATATTTTATGATCAAAGCAGTTACAAAAGTAGAAATGGGTCTATTGATTTTGAAGTCTGTATCATTATCTGGTAAGTCTGGATTTCTCATAGAAACTGGCCAAATTGTCCATAAGAGGTTGCCTACTGCCTCTGGGTAAATTTGCAGCTGTTCTTTATCTGAAAATTAGCCCTCAAAACTTCAAAGTTCTAAAGACTTTGAAGCTGGGATTCCTGAATATGGACTTTGGGCTCATTTGCATCTCTTCCCCAACTCTGCTGATGATTCTGAAGCTCCTCACCTTTCTGTGAACTTTACTAAAATGAATGTGCAGGAGTGAACTGGGCCCCTTTCCTGAGTTGCCCTCTCCTCTTTCAACAATCTTGGAGATAAGACAATGGGTTAATTGAGGTAGCTACCTGCATTCAGGCCCTGCATGAACCTATCTCTCTGTTGTTTTTGGACTGTATGTAGTCTAAGTAAACTGCCTACAAATATTTTTTCAGAAACTTCTGCCAATATTGCAATTTTCCACTAAGGCTTTTGAGGAAAAAGAAACCCTCAGTGATTTGCCCATAAAAAAGTAAAACTAATGTATCAGACCTTTTATATATTGTATTTATAATATATTTATGACATGTTATATATATGGTATTTATAAATATATACATGATATTTATAAATATACTTTTTATTTTCTTCCATTAAGGTACACCCTCTAACACCAGATGTGTATATTGTAGAATATTCATTTTGTGCTTCAAAGCAATTTAACCTTAAGAAGTAAGGGTCCTGTCTTCCCAGTGGAATGTGTCATGCTACCATAAGGCAATCCAAGTCTTTATATATCTATACCTATAAGCCAGGAGGTCAGGAGAATAACACCCTGCTCTATGATGAGATTAAAGTCACTTTAGGAAGGAGCTATTCAGTGAGGTAAATTGGCTTTTTCCATGCTCTGCAAAGCAACTGTTTCAGGAGAACATTGACATTAGATTTTATGTCTTTGTTTTTTTTTTTTTTTTCCACTTTTAATGAATTGTGAACATTTTGATTGGGATACTGAAGGCTTCTACCATCTAGAGCAGAGGTTATCAAACGTGATTGCATCAGAGTCACTCCAGAGCTAATTAAAATGCATATTTCTTTGGGGATCCCTCTTCAGAATTACTGCTCTTTAGCTTTCCTACTCAAAGTGTGGTCTGTGTATCAGTTGTACTGGAAATCACCTGGGAACTTCTTGAAACATAGAATTTCAGCCTGCAACCTAGAAATAGAGAATAAAGTCTGCACTTTAACAAGATCCCTAGGTGATCTATATGCACATTTAAGACTGAGAAGCAGAAGTACTTTTCCAGAATAGTAGTTTCCTGCTGTGGCTATTTACAAGTGAAATATATGCCCCTCATCATACCTAATGTTATAAGAAATTTCCAGGTAATTTCAACTGCACCTCTCTTTAAAAGATAAATAAAGTATATCTGACAGCTAGGGGTTTAGTAACATTGTTAGAAGGATTTGTTGTTGCTGTTCAGTCGCTCAGTTGTGTCCAACTCTTTGTGACCTCATGGACTGTAGCAAACCAGGCTTCCCTGTCCTTCACCATTTCCCAGAGTTTGCTTAAACTCATGTCCATTGAGTCAATGATGCCATCCAACCATCTCATCCTCTGTTACCCGCTTCTCCTCCTGCTTTCAATTTTTCCTAGTATAAGAGTCTTTTCCAATGAGTCAACTCTTTCCATCAGGTGGCCAAAGTATTGGAGCTATAGCTTTAACATCAGTCCTTCCAATGAATATTCAGGGTTGATTTCCTTTAGGGCTGACTGATTTGATCTCCTTGCAGTCCAAAGGACTCTCAAAGAGTTTTCTCCAGCATGTATATTATCTATACTGAAACAGATCACCAGCCCAGGTGGGATGCATGAGACAAGTGCTTGGGCCTGGTGCACTGGGAAGACCCAGAGGAATCGGGTGGAGAGGGAGGTGGGAGGGGGGATCGGGATGGGGAATACATGTAACTCCATGGCTGATTCATGTCAATGTATGACAAAACCCACTGCAATGTTGTGAAGTAAATTAGCCTCCAACTAATAAAAATAAATGAAAAAAAAAAAAAAAAAAAGAGAGAGTTTTCTCTAGCACCACAGTTTGAAGACATCAATTCTTTGGCCCTCAGCCTTTTTTTGTTTTCCTGTTCTCATATCTGTACATGACTACTGGAAAAGCCATAGCTTTGACTATACGAATTTTGTCAGCAAATAACGTCTCTGCTTTTCATATGTTGTCTAGGTTTGTAACAGCTTTTCTTCCAAGGAGCAAATGTCTTTTAATTTCATAACTGCAGTCACAGTCCATAGTGATTTTGGAGCCCAAGAAAATAAAGTCTGTCACTGTTTCCATTGTTTCCCCATCTATTTGCCATGAGATGATGGAACTGGATACAAAGATCTTTGCTTTTTGAATGTTGAGTTTTAAGCCAGTTTGGCTCTCCTATTAGAAGGATAACTACTCTAATTTATAAAATTAATTGGTTCAATATTATAACAAATAATCTATAACATGTCCCACAATCATTTCCAAAACCATGACCAAAACCTATAAGAAGTCTGAGGCTTTCTTTTTTTTCCTAGGACAAGAATTGGAAAGCAGTGATGGTCAGCACTCATTCATACATTTTACTCAGAATAAGCATTTACAAGCAATAAGTGGTCAATGAGTAAATTCAAGGAATATCTGAACAAAAAAGCATGAGTTCTAGTTAGAACCTATCAATCAAATCATACAAAAAGTTAATATAATTATCATCACTTTTCTATTAGGTGGACTGTCCAACAAAGTTTCATGGCTAACTTAGCCATGTCTACAAAAAAAAAAAAAAAAAAATCAAGATTTAAATTACTGACATAATTTGGAACATACAGTTAAAATCTAAGAACTTTATTACATAATGTTGCCTTAATGTATCGCTGTCTTATAAAGAGAACTTTGGTATGAATTTAATGCAACTAACACTTTTGCAAATTTATTATTCATATATGGGTTGACAGGACTTCCTGGGTGGCTCAGTGGTAAAAATTACACCTGCCAACACAGGAGATTCAGGTTTGATCCCTGGGTTGGGAAGATCCCCTGGAGAAAGAAATGGTAACTCTCTTCAGTATTCTTGCCTGGGAAATCCTATGGACAGAGGAGCCTGGAGGGTGGGCTATAGTCCATGGGGTCACAAAAGAATCATACATGACTTAGCAATTAAAAAACAACAACAAGGGAGGGAGGTTCAAGAGGGAAGGGGCACATGTATAGCTATGGCTGACTCATGTTGATGTTTGGCAGAAACCAACACAATTCTGTAAAGCAATTATCCTTCAATTAAAAGTAAATAAATTTAAAATTTAAAAATAACAAAACAATGTGAGTTGACAGGGTAAAATTCATAATTCTAAAATTTTTACTTTAGAAACTGAAAGAGAACATTATTCACTTCATTAACCTTCTCTGAATTATTATTAAATAATAATTAACATCATTAACTGTTTCTGTACATTTCAGTCGTTCAGTCGTGTCCGACTTTTTGTGACCCCATGAATCGCAGCGTGCCAGGCCTCCCTGTCCATCACAAACTCCAGGAGTTTACTCAAACTCATGTCCATCGAGTTGGTGATGCCATCCAACCATCTCATACTCTGTCGTCCTCTTCTCCTCCTGCCCCCAATCCTTCCCAGCATCAGGGTCTTTTCCAATGAGTCAACTCTTCCCATGAGGTGGCCAAAGTATTGGAGTTTCAGCTTCAACATCAGTCCTTCCAATGAACACCCAGGACTGATTGCCTTTAGGATGGACTGATTGGATCTCCTTGCAGTCCAAGGGACTCTCAAGAGTCTTCTCCAACACCATAGCTCAAAAGCATCAATTTTTCAGCACTCAGCTTTCTTCACAGTCCAACTCTCACATCCATGCATGACCAATGGAAAAACCATAGCCTTGACTAGACAGACCCTTGTTGGCAAAGTAATGTCTCTGTTTTTTAATATGCTATCTAGGTTGGTCATAAATTTCCTTCCAAGGAATAAGCGTCTTTTAATTTCATGGCTGCGATCACCATCTGCAGTGATTTTGGAGCCCAAAAAAATAGTCAACCACTGTTTCCACTGTTTCCCCATCTATTTGCCATGAAGTGATGGGACCGGATGCCATGATCTTAGTTTTCTGAATATTGAGCTTTAAGCCAACTTTTTCACTCTCCTCTTTCACTTTCATCAAGAAGCTTTTTAGTTCCTCTTCACTTTCTGCCATAAGGGTGGTATCATCTGAATATCTCAGATTATTGATATTTCTCCAGGCAATCTTGATTCCAGCTTGTGCTTCATCCAGCCCAGCATTTCTCATGATGCACTCTGCATATAAGTTAAACAAGCAGAGTGACAATATACAGCCTTGACGTACTCTTTTTCCTATTTGGAACCAGTAATTATTTACAATGTTTTAAAGAATTATTTAGGAGAGTGTCTATTCCATATGATTTCTCAGGTCTCCTGTATAGTGTTTCTTCTTTCCCAAATATCACAATATTATAGGAAAAAAAATAATAAAGAAAATGCCTGAGAAACAGAGACACTGAAATATTTAAGAAGTCAAAAAACATGTAACACGCATTTAAAACTAGATTAAGAACATAATCTCATAAGACTAAAAAATGTACAATTCCATCGAGATTTAAGAAATGAGTTTCCCAGAAAAAGCTTATAGAAGGTATTCAAGACTAGATCTAAGATAGCAGGGACTAGGAGCAGAGGAGAAAATGTTGTGGGACAACTGGTCCACTCTCCCCATTTTACCACTGAAGGGATTTTTCTCTAAGAGAATAAAGAGAACTCAACTTTCTCTGTACATAGGTTTTTCTACTTTTGTGACTCATCTGAGAATCTTGTTGAAAGACAAATTCCAATTGACTAGGTCTGAAATGATACCAGAGATTGGGACTTTCTAACAATCTTTCAGGTGATACCAATGTTTCTGGGTCCTGAACTGCTTTTTCTGCTGCTTTTGTTATCAAAAGTTATTGTTATTAAAAGTCATTTACGCTCAATGACTTGAATTACTTTTTGGGTTGAAAAATGCTCTAGTTTGATATATTCTATTAAAATAAAAGAAAGAAATAGAAAATCTTTACTTGACAGTGTCATCAGGTAACATGTAAGCAATAATTTACCCCATAATTATTAATTAGAATAAAACATAGATTATTTGACAGAATTATGTCCTGTAAAATTCAACCATATTTATCCAAGTTGTTGCTCTCTTGCTTTCTATTTTTATTGAGACATAATTGACCTATCACATTATATTAAATTTTAGCTTGCTTGAGGCTAATCTTCACAATCAATGGGCATCTCAAGAACACAGACCCTAGTGCTCAGTAGAAAGGAGAAACATGTCAACTGTGGTTCGAAGTGTGCATATTTATGAAAGGGCTCTGATTCCTCTGCTGAGAAACCTGTACACACCTTGCATTGAAGACAGAAAGAATCTACAAGTCCAGAAAGCAGAACAATTTTTTTCTTTTAAGTTTTTAAAAGTTTTCAAACACTAACACAGAATCTGTGACTTAACTTTATTCATTACTAAAGGTTCTCCACTGCCGATTTTATAGTTTCCATAGAAATGGCAGGAATATACCTTTCAAAACAGATTCCCAGCTTCTGTTAATTATTTTATGGCATCTGGACAATATCCTGTGAAAGAAAATAATATACCCTAGGCTTAATGCCAACTGTCACACAAAGTTCTATTCATGTTCCAATGACAATAACAGGTTACTGTGCCTCACACCATTAAATAATACATAATTCTTGTGAGACTAGATGTGTAAATTCCTAATGGGAACCCGAGAACTAAGACATGAGGTATTGTGTAATAACAATACATGGACGAGACACCTTAAGGACAAATTATTGAGGAAAATTATTTTTAGAATATCTAGAGTTAGGTTATATTTTTACATACCATCCATATGTCTTATTCTTTCCACTAAAACATATTTTGATAGTGGTACTAAGCATGAAGATATATGAAGCATTCTCCAATATTTGCATCATTATATATCCAAAATAGTAGGCATCCATGTGGGGAATAGATACAACAAGAAAACTATTTTCTCTTTGGTTTGATGATCAAAAGTTAAAATCACTTTTTCATTTGTGGGTAATAAAGAAAAAGTTTATAGGACAGCTGGACCAAGTTGTAAATTCATAAGCTTAATGAGTATATTTGTAAAATATGCAGTTTGGGACATTTTTTTGTGGTAATGAAATCTAGTCAAAATGTGGCACCATGAAAACTTGAAAAACAGTGTAGCTTAGAAATCTGCCCCCATAAATGCTCAGTACAAGGGATAGGAAAAAGCAAAACGATGGCCAGAGAGCATCTTTTATTTCCAGGACTCCACAGGAAACTTCTTTTTGTGTAAGTGAACTGCCTAAAAGTCAGCATACATTTTTTTGTTTGCTTTTTTAAAATATTTAAATCTATTTACTTTTTAATTGAAGGATAATTGCTTTACAGAATTTTATTGTTTACTGTCAAACATCAACATGAATCAGCCATAGGTGTATATGTCCCCTCCCTGTTGAACCTCCCTCCCATCTTCCACCCCATCCCACCCCTCTAGGTTGATACAGAGCCCTTGTTTGAGTTCCTTGAGACATATAGCAAACATCCCTTGGCTATCTATTTTACATATGGCAATGTAAGTTTCCATGTTACTCTCTCCATACATCTCATCCTCTCCTCCCCTCTCCCTGTGACCATAAGTCTGTTCTCTATGTCTGTTTCTCCATTACTGCCTTGTAAATAAATTCATCAGTACTGTCTTTCTAGATTCCATATATATGTGCTGCTGCTGCTGCTGAAGTCGCTTCAGTCGTGTCTGACTCTGTGCGATCCCATAGACAGCAGCCCACCAGGCTCCCCCATCCCTGGGATTCTCCAGGCAAGAACACTGGAGTGGGTTGCCATTTCCTTCTCCAATGCATGAAAGTGAAAAGTGAAAGTGAAGTCACTCAGTCGTGTCCGACTCCTAGTGACCCCATGGACTGCAGCCTATCAGGCTCCTCCATCCATGGGATTTTCCAGGCAAAAGTACTGGAGTGGGGTACCATTGCCTTCTCCAATATATGTGCTAGTATATGACATTTCTCTTTCTCTTTCTGACTTATATCATTCTGTATAATAGGTTCTAGGTTCATCCACCTCATTAGAACTGACTCAAATGCATTTTTTTTTTTTTTATGGCTGAGAAATGTTACTTTGTGTATATGTACCACATATACATTTCATCCATACATTTCTTTATCCATTCATCTGTCAGTGGACATCCATGTTCTAGCTATTGAAATAGTGCTGCAATGAACATTGGGGTACATGTGTTTTTAAGTTTTGGTTTCCTCAGGGTATATGCCTAGGAGTGGGATTGTTGGGTCATATGATGGTTTTATTCCTAGGCTTTTAAGGAATTTCCATTTCGTCTTCCATAGTGGCTGTATCAATTTACATTCCCACCGACAGTGCAAGAGGGTTCCCTTTTCTCCACAACCTCTCCAGCATTTACTGATGGTAGAGTTTTTGATGATGGCCATTCTGACCTGTGTGTGGTGATAGCTCACTGTAGTTTTGATTTGCATTTCTCTAATAATGAGTGGTGTTGAACATCTTTTCATCTGTTAGTTAGCCATCTGTATGTCTTCTTCATAGAAATGTCTGTTTAGGTCTTTTTTCCCACTTTTTGACTGTACATTTTTAGCTTTTCTGGTATTGAGTTGTATGAGTTGCTTGTATATTTTGGAAATTAATCCTTTGTAACTTGTTCCATTTGTTATTATTTTCTCCAATTCTGTGAGTTGTCTTTTCACCTTGATTATAGTTTCCTTTGCTAGCAAAAGCTTTTATGTTTAATCAGATCCCACTTGTTTACTTTTCTTTTTATTTCCATTACTCTAGGGGGTGGGTCATAGAGGATCTTGCTTTGATTTATGTAACTGAGTGTTCTGACTGTGTTTTCCTCTAAGAGTTTCATAGTTTCTGGTCCTACATTTAGGTCTTTAATCCATTTTGAGTTTATCTTTTTGTATGGTGTTAAGAAATGTTCTAATTTAATTCTTTTACATATAGTTATTCAGTTTTCCCAGCCCTACTTATTGAAGAGGCTGTCTTTGCCCCATTGTATAGTCTTGCCTCCTTTATCAAAAATAGGGTACCTATAGGTGCATGGGTTTATTTCTGGGCTTTCTATCTTTTTCCATTGGTCTTTATTTCTGTTTTTTTGTGCCAGTACCATACTGTCTTGATGACTGTAGCTTTGTAGTATAATCTGAAGTCAGGAATGTTGACTCCTCCAACTTCATTCTTCTTTTTCAAGATCGCTTTGACTATTCAGGGTCTTTGTGTTTCAATATTAATTGTGAAATTTTTCCTAGTTCCATGGGAAAATGCCATTGGTAATTTGATAGGGATCATATTTGAATCTGCAGATTGCATTTGGTAGTATAGTCAATTTCACAATATTGATTCTTCCTACCCAAGAATGTAGAATGTCTCTTCATCTGTTTAAGTCGCCTTTGATTTCTTTCATCAGTATCATATAATTTTCTGTATACAGTTCTTTTGTCTCCTTAGGTAGGCTCACTTCTAGATATTTAATTCTTTTTGTTGCAATGGTGAATGGGATTGATTCCTTAGTTTGATTAATTGATTCCTTAAAAATCTTTCTGATTTTTAATTGTTAGTATATAGGAATGCAAGTGATTTCTGTGTATTGATTTTGTATCCTGAAACTTTACTAAACTCACTGATTAGCTCTAGTAATTTTCTGATAGTATCTTTAGGGCTTTCTATGTACAGTATCATGTCATCAGCAAACAGTGAGAGCTTTACTTCTTCTTTTCTGATCTGGATTCCTTTTATTTCTGTTTCTTCTCTGATTTCTGTAGCTAGGACTTCCAGAACTATGTTCAATAATAGTGTGAGAATGCATGCCCTTGTCTTGTTCCTGATCTTAGGGGGAATGCTTTCAGTTTTTCACCATTGAGAATAATGTTTACTGTGGGCTTATCATATGTGGCCTTTACTATGTTGACTCCTATGTCCATTTTTGAAGAGTTTTAATCATAAATGAGTGCTGAATTTTGTCAAAAGCTTTTTATGCATCTATTAAGATTACCATATGGTTTTATCTTTAAATTTGTTAATATGGTATATCACATGCATTGATTATATATATTGAAGAGTCCTTGCATCCCTGGAATAAACCCAACTTGAACATGGTGTATGAGCTTTCTAATGGGTTGTTGAATTCTGTTAGCTAGAATTTTGTTGAAGATATTTGCATCTATGTTCATCAATGATATTGGATGGTAGTTTTCTTTTGTGTGTGTGTGTGTTGTCTTTGTCTGGTTTTGGTATCAGGGTGATGGCAGCCTTGTAGAATGAGTTTGGAAGCTGGGAAGTTCCTTCCCCTGCAATTTTTTAGGAGGCTAGGCATTAGCTCTTCTCTAAATGTTTGATGAAATTCACTTGTGAAGCCATCTGGTCCTGGGTTTCTTTTTTTGAGGGGGAGGAGGAGGGGGAGATTTTTGATCACAGTTCCCATTTCAGTGCTTGCAATTGAAGTGAAAGTAAAAGTCGCTCAGTTGTATCCAACTGTTTCAACCCCATGGATTATATAGTCCATGAAATTCTCCAGGGCAGAATACTGGAGTGGGTAGTCTTTCCCTTCTCCAGGAGATCTTCTCAACCTAGGGACTGAACCCAGGTCTTGTTCATAATTTCTATTTCTTCCTGGTTCAGCCTTGGAAAATTGAACTATTCTAAGAATCTGTCCATTTCTTCCAGGTTAACTATTTTATTGCCGTGTAGTTGCTCATAATAATCTCTTATACTCCTTTTTATTTCTGCATTATCTGTTGTAACCTCTCCTTTTCCATTTCTAATTTTATTTATTTGATTCTTCTCTCTTTTTTTCATGATAGTTCTGGCTAAATGTTTGTCAATTTTGTTTATCTTCTCAAAGAGTCAGCATTTGGCTTTATTAATCTTTAATATTGTTTCTTTCATTTATTTCTTCTCTGATCTTTATGGTTTCTTTCCTTCTACTAATTTATTTGTTCTTCTTTTTCCAGCTGTTTTAGGTGTAAAGTTAGGTTGTCTATTCGATATTTTTCTTCTTTCTTGAGGTAGGATTGTATTGCTATAAACTTTCCTCTTAGAACTGCTTTTGCTGCATCCCATAAGTTTTGAGTTGTCTTGTTTTCATTGTCATTTGTTTCTAGACTTTTTTTTTTATTTCCCTTTTGATTTCCTCAGTAACTGTTCATTATTAAGAAACACACTATTTAATCTATATGTGTTTGTGTTTTTTACAGGCTTTTTTTTTTTTTTCTTTTTCTTGCAATTGATATCTCCTCTCATAGCATTGTGGTCAGAAAAGATGCTTGATTATAATTTCAATTTTCTTAAATTTACTGATTTGTGACCCAAGATGTGGTCTATTCTGGAGAATGTTCCATGTGCACCTGAGAAGAAGATGTACTCTTCTGCATTTGGATAGAAAGTCCTGAAGATATCAATGAGACCCATCTGGTCTAATGTATCATTTAAGATGTGTTTCCTTATCAATGTTCTGTTTTGATGACCTGTTAATTGGTGTAAATGTGGTGTTAAACTCTCCTACTGTTATTGTGTTACTGTTAATTTCTCCTTTCATGTCTGTTAGTGTTTGTCTTATGTGTTGAGGTACTCCTATATTGGCTGCATAGATATTTACAACTGTTATGTCTTCCTCTTGGATTGATCCTTTGATCATTATGTATAGTCCTTCCTTATCTCTTGTAATTTTTTTTTTAAGGTCTATTTTGTCTGACATGAGGATTGCTACTCCAGCTTTCTTTTGCTTTCCATTTGCATGGAATATATTTTTCCATCCTCTCACTTTCAGTCTATATGTGTCTTTAGGTCTGAAGTGGATTTCTTGTAGACAGAATATATATGGTTCTTGTTTTTGTATCCACTCAGCCAGTCTGTATCTTTTGTGTGGAGCATTTAATCCATATACATTTAAAGTAATTATTTATATAGATATAGATATAGATTTATTGATATATATGTTCCTATTGCCATTTTCTTAGTTGTTTTTGTAGATCTTTTTCTTCTATTGTATTTCCTGACTATATAACTCCCTTTAACAATTGTTGTAAAGCTGGTTGGGTGGTACTGAATTCTCTTAACTTCTGCTTGTCTGTAAAACTTTTGATTTCTCCATCAATTTTTGAGTAAGATCCTTGCCAGGTAGAGTAATCTGGTTGTTGATTTTTCCCTTTCGGTACTTTAAACATACCCTGCCATTCCCTTCTGGCCTGCAGAGTTTCTGCTGAAAAATCAGCTGATAAAAGTGTGGGTTTCCCTTCTATGTTACTTATTGCTTTTCTCTTGCTGTGTTTAATAGTTTTTCTTTGTGTTTACTCTTTGTTAGTTTGATTAGCAAGTGTCTTGGCATGTTTCTCTTTGGGTTTACCCTACACGGGGCTCTTTGTACCTCTTGGACTTGATTGACTATTTCCTCTTCATGCTGGGGAAATTTTCAACTATAATCTCTTCAACAATTTTTTTCATACCCTTTCTTTTTCTCTTCTTCTTCTGGGACCCCCATATTTCAAATATTGGTGTTGTTAATATTGTTCCAGAGGACTTTGAGTCTATCCTCAGTTCTTTTCATTATTGTTTCTTTATTTTGCTCTTCAGCAGCTATTTCCACCACTTTATCTTCCAGTTCACTAATTTGTTCTTCTGCTTGAGAAATTCTATTGATTTCCTCTAGAGTATTTTTAAATTCAGTAATTGTGCTGTTTGCCTCTATATGTTTATTCTTTCATTCTTCTAGGTCTTTTTAATTGATTCTTGCATTTTCTACATTTTATTATCAAGGTTTTGGATCATCCTTACTGTCATTATTCTGAATTCCTTTTCAGGTACTTGCCTAGCTCTTCTTCATTTATTTGGACTTGGGTGTTTCTAGTTTGTGCCTTCATTTGTGCAGTATTTCTCTGCCTTTTCATTACTTTTTTTTTTTTTTTTACTTACTGTGCTTGAGGTCTCTTTTTTCCAGGCTTCAAGGTTGAATTCTTTCTTTCTTTTGGTTTCTGTCCTTGTAAGTTTGGTCCAGTGGTTTGTGTAAGGTTCCTGTAGGGTGCAACTTTTTCTTGCTTTCTGGTGGGAGGAGGTGAGGTGTCTTTTGTTTTTTGTTTTTCCCCTCTGATGGCCATGGCTGAGTGAGGTGGTTATCCTAATGCTCGTGATTGTGTTTTTATTTCTGTCTTGTTTGGTGTTTGATGAGGCATCCTGCACAGGGTGCTACTGGTAGTTGGGTAATGCCAGGCCTTGTATACAAGTGATTGCTTTTGTGTGAGTTCTCACTATTTGATGCTCCATAGGGTTAGGAGTGGTCTGGTAGTCTAGGATCTTGGAGTCTGCGCTCCTAGTCCAAAGGCCCAGGGGTTGATCTCTGGCCAGAAAAGGAGATTCCACAGGTGGTTTATTATGGTATTAAATGGAATTAAAACAAATACCCCCAAATGAGAACAAAAGACAAACCACAAACAATTGGCAATTATAAAATCAGGCAAATAACAATTAAAATAATTGAATATACTCACATACATATACACCCATAAGCAAAATCAAAACAGTCCAACAAAAATAAAGTACAATAGATTGACCTGGTACATAAAGGAAACCAAACTTTATATCCATGAATTAAGAACAAAACTAACTAGAGCATAAACCGGAAAACAAAAATAAAGCAAGGTACCAACTGGGAAATAAATAAAGCAATGAAAACAAAACTAACAAATATGGCCAGAAAAAGAAAGGAAAGAAAGAAAAAATAAGAAAGAATAGAAATGCAAAGATAAATAGAGGTCAATAAAGAAGATTTATGTATATTAAATCTTTTATTTAATATTTAAAAATATTTAATTAAATCTTTTATTTAATCTTTTATTTAATTTATTAATTTAACATTTTAATTAAATATTTAATTAAATCTTTTATTTAATTTATGTATATTAAATGCAGTTAGTATACTAACTGCAAGGGGAAAGAACACTAGGAAAAGCAAACAAAGGAAGAAATGCACAAAAAACAACAATAAGTTTAAAAACTTAAAAAATTTAAATTAAAAAAGAGGGGGAAAAAGGGAAAACTCTACAGAAGTGCAAAAGACCAATGTAGGAGCAGAAATTTAAAACAGAAATATAAATTGTGATAAAAAAAAACTCACAAGCTTAAATAGATTTCATAGTGCTAATAAAATTGACAATTACAACAGAAGAGGGAGGAGAATGGGAAAAACAAACTTTAAAGGAAACAAACAAACAAACAAAATCCAAAAGAGACTGCAGAACAAGTCAAAATATATGAATAATAAATGTTTTTCTTGAGTTTCTGCTAATGGTGCCCTTTCTCTTGCTGGGAGTCACAGTCTACCTTGCCTCCCTAGGATGCCCTCCAAAACTGCACTGGTTTCTGGAACTGTTGTGGGAGCAGCTCAGACTCTAATCTGGTCCTATTCCTGTGTGTTCTTACCTCCAATGTCCACAGTTGTCAAAATTAGTGTGTTTTCTTTTGTGGGAGGTCTTAATGTCCTTTTATACTTTCCATAGACACAGAGTCTCCCTAGTTGATCGTGTGAATTTAATCTCCAACTTCTACAACTGGTGGAAAGATTTTGCGTCTTCTTCCTTAGTCACATTGCCCCTGGGTTTCAATTGTGGTTTTATCTCCACCTATGCATGTGAGTCATCCACTGGGATTTGCTGAGGCTTCCCTGAAGGAATGCCCCAGTGAGTGCGATGGGTGCAGGTGATGCAGTTGCTTGGGTCACAGGGATTCTGGCAGCATCAGGTACTCACGGGAGTTGGCAGCTAGAGCAACAGGAAATATAGTGATCTAGAAGGGTATGGCAACCCATCCCAGCATTCTTGCCTAGTGAACCCCACTCCCCCATCCCCCCACCCCCGACAGAGAAGCCTGGCAGGTCACAGTCTACAGGGTTTCAAAGAACTGGACATGACTGAAGCGACTCCATGTGCATAGATGCAAGACTTTTTTTGCCTGTGCCAGTTCTGCCCCAGTGAGTGTTGAGCATGAAGGTGGCACAGCTGCTTGGGTCACAGGGATCCTGGAGGCACCAAATGTGCAGGGACATGGACTGCCTCAGTTGCAGGAGTTAGGGCCCTATCAGAGTCTTTTTTCAAGCCTCTGACAGCTGGTGATCAGAAGGCCTCTTTGGCTAGTCTTTCTCCATTGCTCTGCCCATTCAGGCACTTAGAGGGCTCCCTTTCCTAGGGTCCTTCTCTGTTGTTTGGCACACAAGGCACTTAAAGAGGCACCCTGGGTGGGTGTTACTCTGTTGTTACATACCTCAGGCATTTGATGGGCCACCCTCTCTTTTGTTCAACTGCTGGTGCTGCTGTATGGGGAGAGAGAGGCTACAGTGATGGCTCCACCCCTTCACATGACTCAGCAGTATTGCCTTGCTTCCATGGCTGCCTGGCTTTCTTCCATAGGCATTTCCCACCAAAATGTTTACCTTCATGTCCCCTTGGTCCGTCTCCTAGTAGTCAACAGCAGCCCTTGCCCTGAGATTGCTCTACAATCCCTATACTCCAGCTCCCAATTGTTGCACCTTCTAGGGGACCTGCGTCTCGGTTTGGGGGTAAGTATGGCTGTGGCAAGGATTATCTGATTCTCATTCCATTTAGACTGTCACAGATCAGCTACTTCACTCTTAGTATCAAATGTTTCTCCTTTGAGCCAGACAATTGCCCTGATGTGAGGATTGGACCCTTGCTTCAGTTCCTCCACCCACTGAGGGCAAGGTGTAGTTAGTAGGCAGTCCTACCAACCCTCTTGTTTTTTTCCCCCTAGTTCCTGCATCCTACCAAGTTATTCATGGTTCTATATATTCTTTTCAATTGGTCAGGCACTCCTGCCCACTCTCAGCTGGTGTTCTGCAAGCACGTCTGTGTCTGAAGGTGTATTCCTGATGTATCCTTGGAGAGAGATGTAACTCCACATCCACCTACTTTTCCACCATCTTGTTCTACCCATTTGCTTTTTTATTTATCCTTTTTCTTTCAGATGACTTGAATGTCAACTTTCCCCTGATTTTACCTCTTTGTTATTAATTGGACTTGTAGGTGAAATCTCTTGAAAACCCCATCTGCTAAAGTGTCACATTTCCTGATTTCAAAACTTACCACAAAGCTACAGTAATGAAAACAGTGTGTGAGTGGCATAAAGATAGATGTACAGATTAGTGGAAGAGAAATTAGAGCTCAGAAATAAGCTGTTACATTTATGGTCAAATATTTCTGACAAGGGTGTCAAAACAAATTAAAAAGAATAGTCTTTTCAAAAAATGGTTTGACTGAAATACACTATATACTGAAAACCACAGAACTGTATACTGTAAGTAGGTGAATTTTGCATGTAATCACATGTCAATAGAGTTGTTTAAATTTTCTTTTAAAAATCCATCTGCTGTAAACCCACTTTATCAAAAGAATATTATATTTGGGATCAGGCATCTTATATGAATTATCAATTAATTTGGAAATAACACTTCAGAACTAGTTAGGAAACAATATAAAGGAAACTGAATAACAGATCTGAGTTGTATATTTGGCAAAACAAGCACCTACACACATCTTCATAGATGAAACTTTGCTCATGCATCAACTAAAAGACTCATCATACATGCCTGAAATCAGGCTAGAGAATGCAGTTACAAGAAAAATAGACAAAAAAAATGTCAGTGGATTTGAGGCACCATGTTCCTCATCTAAGGGAGAAAAAATAAAGATAAAACCTTGAAATTGCATATTAGGCTGTTGTTGTGCCACTGGTAATGTATATAGAGGATCAACAGTTCAGTTCAGTCGCTCAGTCGTGTCCGACTCTTTGCGACCCCATGAACCGCAGCATGCCAGGCCTCCCTGTCCATCACCAACTTCTGGAGTCCACCCAAGCCCATGTCCATTGAATCGGTGATACCATCCAACCATCTCATCCTCTGTCGTCCAGTTCTTCTCCTGCCCTCAATCTTTCCCAGCGTTGGGGTCTTTTAAAATGAGTCAGCTCTTCACACCAGGTGGCCAAAATATTGAAGTTTCAGCTTCAAAATCAGTCCTACCAATGAACACTCAGGACTGATCTACTTTAGGATGGACTGGTTGGATCTCCTTGCAGTCCAAGGGATTCTCAAGAGTCTTCTCCAACACCATAGTTCAAAAGCATCAATTCTTCTGTGCTCAATCTTCTTTATAGTCCAACTCTCACATCCATACATGACTACTGAAAAAACCATAGGCTTGACTAGACGGACTTTTGTTGGCAAAGTAATGTCTCTGTTTTTTAGTATGCTATCTAGGTTGGTCATAAGTTTCCTTCCAAGGAGTAAGCATCTTTTAATTTCAGGCTGCAGTCACCATCTGCAGTGATTTTGGAGCCCAGAAAGATAAAGTCTGCCACTGTTTCCACTGTTTCCCCAACTGTTTGCCATGAAGTGATGGAACCGGATGCCATGATCGTAGTTTTCTGAATGTTAGAAAGATGGTAATGATAACCCTATATGAATGTTGAGCTTTAAGCCAACTTTTTCATCCTCCTCTTTCACTTTCATCAAGAGGCTTTTTAGTTCTTCTTCACTTTCTGCCATAAGGGTGGTGTCATCTGCATATCTGAGGTTATTGATATTTCTCCCAGCAATCTAGATTCCATTGTGCTTCCTCCAGCCCAGTGTTTTTCATGATGTACTCTGCATATAAATTAAATAAGCAGGGTGACAGTATACAGCCTTTATATACTCCTTTCCTTATTTGGAACCAAACTGTTGTTCCATGTCCAGTTCTAACTGTTGCTTCCTGACCTGCATACAGGTTTCTCAAGAGGCAGGCCAGGTGGTCTGTATTCCCATCTCTTTCAAAATTTCCCACAGTTTATGGTGATCCACACAGTAAAAGGCTTTGGCATAGTCAATAAAGCAGAAATAGATGTTTTTCTAGAACTCTCTTCCTTTTTTGATGATTCAGCGGATGTTGGCAATCTGATCTCTGGTTCCTCTGCCTTTTCTAAAACCAGCTTGAACATCTGGAAGTTCATGGTTTGCATATTGCTGAAGCCGGCTTGGAGAATTTTGAGCATTACTCTACTAGCGTGTGAGATGAGTAAAATTGTGCGGTACTTTGAGAATTTTTGGCATTGCCCTTCTTTGGGATTGGAATGAAAACTGACATTTTCCAGTCCTGTGGCCACTGCTGAGTTTTCCAAATTTGCTGGCTTATTGAGTGCAGCACTTTCACAGCATCATCTTTCAGGATTTGAAATAGCTCAACTGGAATTCCATCACCTGGAAGTGGTCAAACAGGAGATGGCAAGAGTTAACATAGACGTTCTAGGAATCAGTGAACTAAGATGTACTGGAATGGGTGAATTTAACTCAGATATCCATTATATCTACTACTGTGTACAGGAATCCCTTAGAAGATATGGAGTAGCCAACATAGTCAAAAAAGAGTCCAAAGTACAGTACTTGGAAGCCATCTCAAAAAAGACAGGATGATCTCTGTTCGTTTTCAAGGCAAACCATTCAATATCACAGTAATCCAAGTCTATGCCCCAACCAGTAACGCTGAAGAAGCTGAAGTTGAACAGTTCTATGAAGACCTACAAGACTTTCTAGAACTAACATCCAAAAAAGTTGTCCTTTTCAGTATAGGGGGCTTGAATGCAAAAGGAGGAAGTCAAGAAACACCTGGAGTAACAGGCAAATTTGGCCTTGGCGTACAGAATGAAGCAGAGCAAAGGCTAATAGAGTTCTGCCAAGAGAACGCACTGGTCATAACAAACACCCTCTTCCAACAAGAGAAGACTCTACACATGGACATCACCAGATGGTCAACATCAAAATCTGATTGATTATATTCTTTGTAGCCAAAGATGGAGAAGCTCTATACAGTCAGCAAAAACAAGACCGGGAGCTGACTGTGGCT
Organism: Cervus canadensis; assembly: GCF_019320065.1. Classification (NCBI taxonomy): domain Eukaryota; kingdom Metazoa; phylum Chordata; class Mammalia; order Artiodactyla; family Cervidae; genus Cervus; species Cervus canadensis. The sequence continues at coordinate 22,518,389 of NC_057395.1, read as the reverse complement.
CAGATCATGAATTCCTTATTGCCAAATTCAGAATGAAATTGAAGAAAGTGGAGAAAACCACTAGACCATTCAGGTATGACCTAAACCAAATCCCTTATGACTATATAGTCGAAGTAAGAAATGGATTTAAGGGACTAGATCTGATAGACAATCGACAGACATATGTAAATTGCAGTAGTAATAGGGGAAACTAATGGATCTCCAAATTAAAAAGAATAGAATTGTCTCTAATGAAGCTTTAATGGATACTGACATTTTTGATGAACAGAAATAATTCTTAGACTATTAGAATTTCACCAGATAATTTATAGATATATTAATTCTTTAGATGCCTGTGTGATAGTACCTGAAGAACTAACTCAGAGAAAATAATTTTATCAACATATTAATATTTACACCAATTAATCCATGTTCATGTTTTAGTTATTCTTTTGGAGAGGATATTGGGAAAGGAAATGATGGGTAACTATAGAACCAGCTAGCACATCATGGGGCATTTCCAAGTAACTTGTTCCATAAGCACTTGAATTAGATTTTGGGGAGAACGATCTGTGAACAAACCAGTTAGTCTATTAGAAAGTCATTAAGATTTACCTCCTTCTATAATCTAGATGCTCTATGGAGCCACCATCACTTTCTTCCTCACATCATCAAATTATACAAAGAAAAACACAAAAGAATTTTTTCAGAGACCCCAGGGTTAAAGCCCATTGGTTTTACCATGAATATGATTGCTGTAAACCTCTGGAGATCTTGTCAGTCTTCAAGGAACATAAGTCCTTCTGGAGATTTTACCCAACTTTATTATTCTAGGTTATTTACTAGAAATACTCTGGTTTTGCTCTTTGGACAAGTTGGTAAATCTCAGAAAACATCATGGGACTCCGGTTAACTAGTCTGTTTAACACTTTGATTACACAACTTCATGCAAAGGGAGGTATTGCTTCATCTTTGGAATTGTTCCCCTTTCTGTTCCCTCAGGGATTTAATCTGCTTGTAACATCCATCAAAGAACTCCACTGTTCTAAAATTTGGGACAAAGGAACTTAGATTTGGAAAAAAAAAATTCACTTAGATTCTAATTTAATTAAATAAACATTATTGTGTATCCCCTGTATGCCTGAATAATCTGCTAGGTTCTTGAGATTTAAAAGTGATCAATTAGATAATCCTTCATGCATTTTAAAATGTCTATCAAATCAGATATTATTTTCTTCAACATTTTCATTATTTAGAGACAAACGAATTCAGAGAGATTGACTATCTTTTTAAAAGTTCTCTATCAAGTGATTTTACTATTTATCATTAGAAAATAATTGTCCCAAGTAGGAAAGAGTAGAAGAAATCAAAACTAGCCAATCAGAGATACAGATGTTTTGCATGGTAAAACATGAAACCAGAATCTATTCCCAGTTCTACTACTAGTCATTCCAGTTAGCTTTTATAGGTTCACTTTCTCTTCTAGAAAACTGGTACAATAAAGCTTGTCTCTCTATATCCTTTACAATGGTGTTGAAGGAAAATTACTATAACCTACAGATTATCAAAGCTACTTCACATCTTAGATCAAAGGTGGCATATGTATTTTTAATTTATTTATTAATTTTAATTGGAGGCTAATTACTTTACAATATTGTAGTGGTTTTTGCCATACATTCACATGAATCAGCCATGGGTATACATGTGCCCCCCACCCTGAACCCCCTTCCCACCTCCCTCCCCATCTCATCCCTCAGGGTCATCCCAGTGCACCAGCCCTGAGCGTCCTATCTCATGCATCAAGCCTGGACTGGTGATCTATTTCACATATGGTAATATACATGTTTCAATGCTATTCTCTGAAATCATCCCACCCTTACCTTCTCCCACAGAGTCCAAAAGTCTGTTCTTTACATCTGTGTCTCTTTTGCTGTCTCACATATAGGGTCATCATTACCATCTTTCTAAATTCCATGTATATGCGTTAATATACTGTATTGGTGTTTCCCTTTCTGACTTACTTCACTCTGTATAATAGGCTCCACTTTCATCCACCTTATTAGAACTGATTCAAATGCATTATTTTTAACAGCTGAATGATATTCCATTGTGTATAAGTACCACAGCATTCTTATCGATTAGTCTGCCAATGGACATCTTGGTTGCTTCCATGTCCTAGCTATTATAAATAGTGCTGCAATGAACATCGAGGTACACGTGTCTCTTTCAATTCTGGTTTCCTCGATGTGTATGCCCAGCAATGGGGTTGCTGGGTCATATGGCAGTTCTATTTCCAGTTTTTTAAGGAATCTCCACACTGTTTCGCCATAGTGGCTGTACTAGTTTGCATTCCCACCAACAGTGTAAGAGGATTCCCTTTTCTCCACACCCTCTCCAGCATTTATTGTTTGTAGACTTTTTAATAGCAGTCATTCTGACTGGTGTGAAATGGTACCTCATTGTGGTTTTGATTTGCATTTCTCTGATAATGAGTGATGTTGAGCATCTTTTCATGTGTTTGTTAGCCATCTGTATGCCTTCTTTGGAGAAATATCTGTTTAGTTATTTGGCCCATTTTTTGGTTGGGTCACTTATTTTTCTGGAATTGAGCTGTAGGAGCTGCTTGTATATTTTTGAGATTATTTCATTGTCAGTTGATTCATTTGCTATTATTTTCTCCCATTCTGAGGGCTGTCTTTTCACCTTGCTGATGGTTTCATCCATTGTGCAAAAACTCTTTAAGTTTAATTAAGTCCCATTTGTTTATTTTTGCTTTTATTTCCATTACTCTGGGAGGTGGGTCATAGAGGATCCTGCTGTGATTTATGTCAGAGAGTGTTTTGCCTATGTTTTCCTCTATGAGTTTTATAGTTTCTTGTCTTACATTTAGATTTTTAATCCATTTTGAGTTTATTTTTGTGTATGGTGTTAGAAAGTGTGACATATATTTTAAAGAAAAAATGTTAGCTGTTATTTCATCATATTTAGAGAGCATACAATTGCATTATTTTCTATCTAAAATGTGTTAGTATATAGGATACAGTATACAATGTCTTGTTCTCTCCAAACAGTAAACAAGCAATTATTTAAATGTTATTGAAAGATTTTTCAGGAGGATGAAATAAATAAAGTGTGTTGTAATGATTCAGTATTTTATTCTTAATAGTGACATAATTCTTGCAGTTTACTTTCAAAAGGAAAATAGGTAGGGGAAAGACGGGGAAGCAGTACTACCCACATGTGTGGACAAACCATCTAGATGTGATTTGACTATGATAATAGATAATAGAATAATATTCTATTCTAGATATTCTAGATAATAGAATCCTCTAGCCACCATGCACAGATACAGGTGCCCTGATATATAGTCCATGTGGTTCTAGACCTAAAGTTACTAGGAAAGGCCTAATGATATTTGGTTCCTCAATAAAGTGTTTCCAAATAAAGTGTCCTTCGATCCAGAAGGAAAAAGTCCATGCACACATTTTTTGTAAAACTTTTGTTCTGTCAAAGGTTGGTTTTTACTGTACCTGAGGTCATCAATTAGGCTGCTAATTGATGTGGACCTTGAGTGTGTCCTCTTATTCACTCATATTTGGTCATAATAGAAAAGGAAGCAAGCATCTGCTATTTCTTCTAGGCTAGGTCAGTTCTGTCCTCTGCCAAATGTCTTCATCATCCTTCATAGAGTGTGATGGGATCTTCTTCCTTATTAGTAGTAGTAATGTCTTTCTGCTGTAGGGTGGCATGACAAACATCCTTTAACTTCTACTATAAACCTATGAGGCAGGTTAGACAATTAATTGACCTCACTCTTTATGGATATTGAAATAAAATTCAGAAAGATTACCTGGCATATTCAAGGTCACTCCATAATGCAGTGGTAAAACACACTTCTCTTATCAGTGTGTATCAATCAGTGGTTCCCAAACCAGCATCACATGGAAACTTGCTAGATTTCCCCCACAGATGCCTACAGCTTATTCCCGTCAGCCTGCAAATGTTACCTTACCTGGCAAAAGGGATTTTGCAAATGTGATTAAGTTAATGATATTGTGCTAGTTATATGCAGAGTTGTCCTAATTTAATCACAAGAGTCCAAACAAGAGGGAGGCAGAAAGGTCAAGGTGCAGGGAGATATAACAACAGCAGCAAAGGTCAGAGTGTGCTCTAGAAGGTGGAAAAATCAAGGAAATAGATTCTTCCCAGGAACGAGGGAGAAAGAATATAGTCCTGCTGACCTATTTTTGGATTTCTCAGCTCCATAATGATAAGATAATGCATTTATGTTGCTGTAAGTCACTGCATTTGTGGCAATTTCTTATAGAAGCAGTAGGAAATTAATACTGAGGGTGGGATGCCATATCCTATGCTTTAAAAACCTTAAAGGTAATTCTGATGGTAAAGTTTGAGTAACACTGTTCAAACCATTTGGTAAAAATTTAAACATACTAATAAGATTCATAACCAATTAGGAAGAATTTCTCAATAGAATTAATGCATAGAAAAAAGTGCAAAGAGAATGGGGCTAAGGCCAGTGGGAAGAAACTGAGAACCCATTTAGCAAATAGAGACTAAACAGATGAAGAACCCCTATATGTGTAAAGACTAAAGAAAAGCTTATCCATGTCAGTGCAGGAGTGAGGTGCTTGAGAAATGAACTGAGGGAGGATGACTGTGTACTTAGTCATTTTATAATTTGAAAAATAAATAAATAAATCAAACTCATGGCCTCTAAGTCATCCATCAGTCAAATCACAATTCTTTCTTAACTTAGAATCCATGAAAAGAGGTCTGGAGACAAAGATTAAAAAAATCTTTATTTTTACCAAATTCTAATTGAAGTGTAGCATTTCCTTCAATTGCGAATGTAACTAATAAATCACATAGTAATGGCAGAAATTGTTACTTAGTCATCAATAGAAACCACATATACTTTTCTCTTACAATTGTTGCAGATGTCTATAATATCATTTATACTCTTTACTACTGTAAAGTTATGACAGAGATGAGCTGCACTACTGAATCCTTGTTAAACAATGTGGTCAATGTGGTGAAACAGAAACATGTATTATTTTATCACAAATTTATCTTTTTATATTTAAAAGATAACTGTCTTCCAAAAACCTGTTTTTAAAAATTATATATATGCATATATATTACTTTTGCATATATATATTATATTTAAAATCTTATTCTGAGAAAGGTTTCATAGGATACTTCAGACCATCCAAAGGATTAATGGCAATAATTAATTAATTATTATGAGGCATAATGTGTGTGATATAAATAAGACAAATATCATTGTAGCATATTTATAAGTAATGAAAAAGAAACTAAAATCTTGTTTAATACCACATAAATCAGACTAAATGTATAAGGCCAGGGCCCTTTTCTTTGTTTTCTCAGGTGTCCATCTGAGCATCTCCAATACTTTCAGATGCCAAATTGGTGTGATTTCCACCTAATCACAGAGCTTTAAAGTCCCACCTTACTTTTGAATTATACTGATTGATGCATCTCAAAAACTTGAGGGAGATAGTCTAAATACCCTGAGAACTAGGCTATGCCAAATTTGTGTTTTCCCTCAGTTGTACTGGCTTCCAAATCAGTTAATGGTTGACATGCTTCCCACAGAATGACCTCAACTCTCTGCTAAGGACCTGGGAAAGAGTGAAAAAGCAAAACCTGACATAGACAATAAAGCCGCTGAAAATATGACTTTGAAATAAGGTATGTCCACTGAACAGCTTCCTAGAGTGTATTTTGTTCATACCTACTATATGATTTAAAGGGACTTTGAAGTTCACTTTCAAAACTGCAACTGTTTGAATGTGGCGCATCAAGATATTCTATGATATGAGGATAAGTGGATATCTTAGCCTCATGGATACTCAATGCTAGATGAACCATGAATATTTGGGAATTCAGGGTTAATTCAAATGATCCTCCAAAATGTTATTTGTTCATCCAGAGTTTACCCAAATGATCTAAATAGTTTCATCATCCAAAATCAGCTGACACTTAAGTGAGAATTAATTTTCCTGTGAGATTTCTCTTTCTCCTTTCTGCCAGAAATATTCCATGTACTTTCTCAAGGTTATGCAGCTGACAGGTCCCAAAAGGTCTGGGAAGTAAAAACAAACAAAAAAGTAAATAGCAATTAATTCAATGTGAAACCTAGGTACAGAGAATTAACTTCCTAAGTAAATACTGCAGGTCTTTACACATCGCACTCTGTTAGCATCTGAAAAGTATACTATAGACAATAAAAAACCTGCCTGCAGTGTAGGAGACCCAGGTTTGACCTCTGAATTGGGAAGATCCCCTAGAGAAGGGAATTATTACCCACTCCAGTATTCTTGTCTGGGGAATTCCATGGACAGAAGAGCCTGGTGAGCTACAGTCCATGGGGTCGGAAAGAGTAGGACACGACTGAGTGACTTCACTCACTCACTCATCTTGAATTAAGAGAATGGACAAGATGATTTTTCAAGGACCATTCCTGTAAATGTATACTGATATATTGTGTATTATGCTGTGACAAGAATAAATGAGATCACCAAGAAGGCTTGCTTATAGAAACTTCCATGTTCAAAGAAGTACTCTACTGAAAAAAAAATCAAGACATATTATGGGTATCCCGGTTAGCAATGGCTGGAGGAAATTCTGCACCAAGAAAGAGGCATAGTGGCCCCCAAATAATTCCTCAGTCCCACCTACCAACTCCTGGACGTCTGCATAACTTTTGGTTTTAAAATGAGTTGTATACCATCCTTTAATGAAGTTTAATGTAATTCATTGATAGAGTTTAAAATGACATTGGATATGATGTTGTATAGTTTCCCAGATGTCCATGAGGTTTCTCACACTTTGTAGCCAACTTGCTTTTCCATGGGAGCATGTGGCTGATTCTGGCCAATTAACTGTAAGAGGAAGAAACATGTCTCACTTTCAGGTCAAAATATAGAACATGAAGAGCAATTTCTTCATGTGTCTCTTAAACAAGGCTTTGCTTCACATGTGACCCATGTGTTGAGAAGATAGCATCATGAGAAGGATGCTGATTGCATCTCCGGATTGCCAGACATGCACTGTTCTTGGCATGAACAATAAATAGAATTTGAAGAGGGAATGCATTGTCAATCTGCCTTGACTGATAGTTATGATAATTCTTAAAATACCAATTGAGATAAAAATATTTCTACTGTACTTTCAATTCTCATTATAGACAACTTTAAAAGTAATAGCATCACTGTGTTTTGGCTAAGGACAAGGAGCTGCAGTTTTATCCCTATTGATTCATGATAATATGAAATCATCTGTCAGTTATAGTTCTACATACTAATTACATTTACAACAGAGATATTCTTTAAAATTATGAGCATCATATAATGTATTTAAATATTATTTTACAATGAGTCCATATAAAAACATGCTGCTAACGTTGCTGTTCAGTCACTAAATCATGTCCAACTTTTTGAGACCTCATGGACAGTAGTGCACCAGGCTCCCATGTTCTCCACTGTCTCCCAGAATTTGCTCAAATTCATGTCCATTAAGTCATTGATGCTATCTAATCATCATCCTCTGCCATCCCCTTCTCCTTTTGACTTCAATCTTTCCCAACAACAGGGTCTTTTCTAATGAGTTGGCTCTTCTCATTAGGTGACCAAAATATTAGAGCTTCAACTTCAGCATCAGTCCTTCCAATGAATATTCAGGGTTGATTTCCTTTAGGGTTGATGGTTTGCTCTTCTTGCAGCCCAATATACTGTCTAGATTTTTCACAGTTTTCCTTCCAAGGAGCAAGCATATTTTAACTTCAAGGCTGCAGTTACCATCACAATAATTTTGGAGCTCAAGAAAATAAAATCTGCTTCCACTTTCCCCCCTTCTATTTGCCATGAAGTGATGGGACTGGATCCCATGATCTTAGTTTTTGAAATGTTGAGTTTCAGGCCAGCTTTTTCACGCTCCTCTTTCACCCTCATCAAGAGGCTCCTTAGTCCCTCTTCACTTTATGCCATTAGAGTGATACAATCTACATATCTGAGGTTGTTGATATTTCTCCTGGCAAGCTTGATTCATCCAACCTGACATTTGGCATGCTATACTCTGCATATAAGTTAAATAAGCAGGGTAACAAAATACAGTGCTGCCATATTCCTTTTCCAATTTTGAATCAGCCAATTATTCCATGTCTGGTTCTAACTGGAGAAGGAAATGGCAACCCACTCTAGTGTTCTTGTCTGGAGAATCCCAGGGACGGGGGAGCCTGGTGGGCTGCCGTCTATGGGGTCACACAGAGTCAGACACGACAGAAGTGACTTAGCAGCAGCAGCAGTGGCAACAGTCTGTTCTATCTGTTGCTTCTTGACCTGCATACAGGTTTCTCAAGAGACAATAAGGTGGTCTGGTACTCTCATCTCTTTAAGAATTTTCCACAGTTTGCTGTGATCTACACAGTCAATGACTTTAGCATAGGCAATGATGCAGAAGTAAATGTTTTTGTGGAATTCCCTTGCTTTCTCCATGATCCAACAAATATCAGCAATTTGATCTCTTGTTCCTCTGCCTTTTCTAAACCCAGATTGTACATCTGGAAGTTCTGAGTTCATATACTATTGAAATCTAGCATGAAGAAAATTGAATATAACCTCACTAGCATGTGAAATGAGTGCTATTAAATAGTTTGAACATTATTTGGCATTGCCTTTCTTTAGGATTGGAATGAAAAATGACCCTTTCCAGTCTTGTGGCCACTGCTGAGTTTTCCAAATTTGCTAGCATGTTAAGTGCAGCACTTTAACAACATCATCTTTTAGGATTTTAAATAGCTCAACTGGAATTCTGTCACCTCCACTAGCTTCACTCATAGTAATGCTTCATAAGGACCACTTGACTTCACATTCCAGGATGTCTGGCTCCATGTGAATGACCACATATTTGTGGTTATCCAGGTCATTAAGCTCTTTTTTCTTTTGTATGCTTCTTCTGTGTATTCTTATCACCTCTTCTTAATCTCTTATGCGTCTATTAGGTCCTTACACATTTCACATACACACACACATACAAAAATAGATTCCTAAGCTTACCTAGTATTAAGGAAATGGTGATGTTATTTTGACATTTCCAGCATTTTTCCTATGTACATGTTGCATAAACCCAGATAGCCACAGAATCAGTGTGTCTGTTCACAGAGAAACATTAGTTTAGGATTTCATCATTATAATAAACATTGTACAGAATTTATTACAGAATTAACGAAATTTAGTTTTTTGGCTATAGTGGAAAAATTATTTAAGTTCTGTAAGTCTCAGTTTTCTGGAATATATAATATTCAGGCAATTGTGAAACTCTAAGATTCTGGTTGAATATAATTAGCACACACAGAGTTTCATAGAATAACCAAAGTATTCCCCACTACCATCATTTTATCTCTATAACTCTTACAATTCCTTGAAGTGAAGATGTTTATCCTCATTTTATATCAGATAAAATAAAGCTTGCAGAACAAGAAAAAGATGAAGGTAGAACTCAAACCTAAATTTAAGTTCTTTATTTATACTATGGACTAAAGTGGTTCCCTACTGAGTGGTCAGAGTTTTGGCAGAAAGCTATGGCATCCTCAAATAGAGGTAAGTGAATGAAGCTTAATAAATGTTCTATTGGAAGATACATAAATACGATTAAGGGAAACCACAGGGATGATGAAGTGTCCAGGAGCTTGAAATATCAGGTTAGTCCTGAGAACCATGACTCCTGAAGGGACAGAAGGAAAAAGCAATCATATGCCTGTGTGCTTAGTCTTGTCCAACTCTGTGATCCCATGAACTGTAGGCCCCAGGCTCCTCTGTTCATGAGAGTATCCTGGCAAGAATACTGATGTGGGTTGTCATTTCCTCCTCCAGGAGATCTTCCTGACCCAGGAATAGAAACTGCTTCTCTCAAGGCTCCTGCATTGCAGGCAAATTCTGTACCTGTGAGCCCCCAGTGAAGCCCAAAAGTTGTCATAAGGACCCAGGAAAAGCCTTTAGTTATAAAGAGAACCATCTTATATCACTTGAAATCTTGAATAAGAGAATGACCACCACCAGCCTATATTCTGTCCTCCACCTTGAGGATTGCTTGCTTATGGCTTCCAGACAAAACCCAGCTGATATCAAAGGGCAAAGGAGCCTAGTTTAAGCTGTCCATTTCAGGGAAGCCTTCTGGGGTACAGAGTAGGGTGGAGAAGTAGAAAGTTAGTGGATATGAAAAGACAAAAAGGGATTATCTAGCCCATGTACCATCACTTTCATAGACAGAAAAGCCACTTAACCAAATCTGTATTAGGAAGAAATTCATCATATTGAAAGGCAGCCTTGAAGTGCAATTAAAAATAAAATTTGAGGGGAAAGAACAAGATGGCAGATGAGTAGGTGGAGGTGGAGTACATCTCTCTTCATGGATACATCAGGAATACAACTTCAGACACAGAAGTGCATGCAAAATACCAGCTGAGAGCAGACAGGAGTACCTGACCAGTGGAAAAGAATATATAGAACCATGCAAAACTCGGTAGGATGAAGGAACTAGAGGGAAAAATAGGAGTGTTAGTAGGATTGGACCTGCCCTCAGCAGGTAGGGGAATTGAAACAGCGGTCTGATCCCCACATCGGGGCAATTGTCTGAGGCAGAGGAGAAACATTTAAGGCTGAGAGTGAAACAGCTGATCTGTAGCAGCCTAAATGGAATGAGAATCAGACAGTCCTTGCCACAGACATTCGCAGCCCCGACAGAGATGCAGGTTCCCTGGAAGGCACAGTGGCTGGGAGCTGGAGTTTAGGGATTGTGGAGCAATCCCAGGGCACGGACTTCTGTTGACTGCAGAGAGACAGATCGAGGGAATGTGAGGGAGGAGACTGTGGTGGGAAATGGCTGTAGAGGAAAGCTGGGCAACCATGGAAGCAAGGCGATACTGCTGAGTCAACTGTAGGGGGTGGAGCCATCACGATAGCCTCTCTCTCCCCACACACCAGCACTGGCAGCCAAACAATAGAGACGCTGGCCCATCAAACGCCTGATGCACTGAACTACGGAGTAGAACCCTACCCAGGGTGCTCCTTTAAGTGACTGACGTGCTGATCTACAGACTAGGGCCCCAACCAGGGGGATCCCTTTATGTGCCTGAAAGGGCAGAGCTACGGAGAAAGACTGGCCAAAGAGGTCTTCTGATCTCCAGCTACAAAAGGCTCAAAAAAAAAAAAAAGAAAGAAAGAAAGAAATACTCTGATAGGGCCATAACTCCTGCAATGGAGTCAGTCCATGAGCCTGCACACTTTGCACTACCAGGGTCCCCACAAGCCAAACAGCTGCACCACCTTCACGTTCAATTCTCACTGGGGCAGAACTGCCACAGGCAAAAAAGTCTTGCATCTATGCACACGGAGTCGCTTCGGTCATGTCCAGCTCTTTGAAACCCTGTGGACTGTGGCTTGCCAGGCTTCTCTGTCAGATGGGTTTTCCAAGTAAGAATCCTAGAGCATATTGGCCAGTGCTTGTTGCCATACTCTTCTAGAGCACTGCATTTCCTGCTGCCCGAGCCTCCAAGACCCCTCAGTACCTGGTGCTGCCAAAACCCCTGCGACCCAAGCACCTGCACCACCACCACAACTGGCCCTCACAGAGGCAACCCCGAGTCCTCCAGAGCAGCCTCAGGAACAAACCCCAGTGGAAGACCCACATGCAAAGGTGGAAATAAAACCACAATTGAAACCCAGGGGCAGTGGATTTCAAAGAAGACCGAAAACTTTCCCACCAGCTGTACAAGCTGTAGATTAAATCCACATGATCAACTAGGCAGACTCTGTGTCTATGAAATATATAAAAGGACATTGAGAGCTCCCACAAAAGAAAATGCACTAGTTCTGATAGCTGTGGACATTGGAGGCAAGGATGCACAGGTGTAGGACCAGATTAGAATCTGAGCTGCCCCCACAACAGGTCCACAGAACAGCACAGTGTTGGAGGAATCCCAGGGAGGTGAGGTGGACTGTGACTTCCAGAGAGGGAAAGGACTCTGGCAGCAGTGACTCAAGAAAAACTTTTATTTTTCTTATGTTTTGACTTCTTCTGTGGTTTCTTTTGGATATTTTTTTTTCTTTTTCCTTTATCCCCCCCTCTGTTGTATTTGTCAGTTTTATTGGTGTTATGAAATCTAATTAAGCTTTTGAGTTGTTTTTTTCACCCCCCCTCACTGACATTTTTTATTGTTGTTATAAACCTCTGCCTCTACATCGGGCTTTTGTAGTTGTGGAGTTTTCCTTATTTTTTTCTTTTCTCTCTTTTTTTTTAATTTTAATTTTTAAACCTATTATTATTTTTTCTACATTTATTCCTTTCTTTGCTTTTCCTAGTGCTCTTTTACTGTTGCCATTAATCTTTAATGCATATAAATCTTCTCTGTCTACCTCTGTTTAACTTTGCGTATCTATTCTTTCTTTCTTTTCTTTCTTTCCTTTCCTCTCAACATATTTGTTAGTTTTATTTTCATTGTTTTATTCCCCAATTGGCACCTTGCTCTGGTTTTGTTTTCCACTTTGTGCTTTAGTTAGTTTTGATCTTAACTCGTATATAAAATTTTTTGATTCCTTTGTTCACCAGGTCAAACTATTGTACTTTATTTTAGGTGAACTGCTTTGACTTTGCTTATGGGTGTATATGTGTATATTCAGTCACACTTTTAATTGTTGTTATAAACCTTTGTCTCTATGTTGGGCTTTTGCAGTTCTGTAGAGTTTTCCTTTTTTTTTTTTTTTTTTTTTTTTTTTTCTCTTTTTTAAATTTTAATTTTTAAACCTATTATATTTTTTCTACATTTATTCCTTTGTTTGCTTTTCCTAGTGCTCTTTTCTCTTTGCAGTTAACCTTTAATGTATATAACTCTTCTCTATCTACCTCTATTTAACTGCACATCTATTCTTCATTTGTTTTCTTTCTTTCCTTTCCTCTCAATATATTTGTTAGCTTTATTTTAATTGTTTTATTCCCCAATTGGCACCTTGCTTTAGTTTTGTTTCCCAGTTTGTGCTTTAGTTAATTTTGTTCTTAACTGGTAGATATAATTATTGGTTTCCTTTGTTTGCCAGGTCAATATACTGTACTTTATTTTTCTTGGACTGTTTTGATTTTGCTTATGGATGTATATGTATATGTGTATATTCAGATGCAGTTTTTATTATTGTTATAAACCTCTACCCCTATGTTGGGCTTTTGTAGTTTTGTCAAATTTTCTTCTTTTTTTTTTTCTTTTTTCTTTCTTCTTCATTATTTCCTTTCTGTTTTTTATAATTTGAATTTTTAATCTTTTTAAACCTATTACATTTTTCTACATTTATTCCTTTATCTTCCCTACTGTTCTTTTCCCCTTTAATATTTAATGTATATAAATCTTCTTCATCTACCTCTATTTAACTTTGCATATCTATTCTTTTCTTTTTCTTTCTTTCTTTCCTCTAAATCTATTTGTTAGCTTTGTTTTCATTGCTTTATTCCCCACTTGGCACTTGGCTTTCATTTTGTTTTCTGGTTTGTGCTTTAGTTAATTTTGTTCTTAACTGGTAAATATAATATTTTATTTCTTTTGTTCACTGGGTCAATCTACTGTACTTTATTTTAATGGGACTGTTTTGACTTTGCTTATGGGTATATATGTATATGTGTATATTCCATTATTAAAACTATTATTTGCCTGATTTTGTAACTGCCATTTTTCTGGGGTTCATCTTTGGTTTCTCGTTTTGGGGCATTTGGTTTAATCTCACTCAATACACTTTCACTTTTCATTTTTATGCATTGGAGAAGGAAATGGCAACCCACTCCAGTGTTCTTGCCTGGAGAATCCCAGGGATGGAGTCGCACAGAGTCAGACACGACTGAAGTGATTTAGCAGTAGCAGTAGCAATGCCATAACAAACCACTTGTGGACTTCATTCCTGACCAGAGATCAAGCCTTTGGAGTGGGAGCACTGACTCCAAGATTCTAGACTACCAGAGAACTAACCATCAGTCAGTCAGTTCAGTAGCTCAGTCATGTCCGACTCTTTGCAACCCCATGAATCACAGCACGCCAGGCCTCCCTGTCCATCACCAACTGCCGGAGATTACAGAAACTCACATCCATTGAGTCAGTGATGCCATCCAGCCATCTCATCCTCTGTCATTCTTTTCTCCTCCTGCCCCCAATCCCTCCCAGCATCAGGGTCTTTTCCAATGAGTCAACTCTTTGCATGAGGTGGCCAAATAATTGGAGTTTCAGCTTCAGCATCAGTTCTTCCAATGAACACCCAGGACTGATCTCCTTTAGGATGGACTGATTGGACCTCCTTGCAGTCCAAGGGACTCTCAAGAGTCTTCTCCAACACTACAGTTCAAAAGTATCAATTCTTTGGCCCTCAGCTTTCTTCACAGTCCAGCTCTCACATCCATACATGACCACTGGAAAAACCATAGCCTTGACTAAACAGACATTTGTTTGCAAAGTAATGTTTCTGCTTTTTAATATGCTGTCTAGGTTGGTCATAACTTTCCTTCCAAGGAGTAAGCATCTTTTAATTTCATGGCTACCATCACCATCTGCAGTGATTTTGGAGCCCCCAAAATTAAAGTCAGCCACTGTTTCCAGTGTTTTTACCCATCTATTTCCCATGAAGTGATGGGGCCAGAGGCCATGATCTTAGTTTTCTGAATGTTGAGCTTTAAGCCAACTTTTTCACTCTCCTCTTTCACTTTCATCAAGAGGCTTTTTAGTTCCTCTTCACTTTCTGCCATAAGGGTGGTGTCATCTGCATATCTGAGGTTATTGATATTTCTCCCGGCAATCTTAATTCCAGCTTGTGCTTACTCCAGCCCAGCATTTCTCATAATGTACTCTGCATATAAGTTAAATAAGCAGAGTGACCATATACAGCCTTGACATACTCCTTTTCCTATTTGGAACCTGTCTGTTGTTCCATGTCCAGTTCTAACTGTTGTTTCCTGACCTGCATACAGGTTTCTCAAGAGGCAGGTCAGGTGGTCTGGTATTCCCATCTCTTTCAGAATTTTCCACAGTTTATTGTGATCCACACAGTCAAAGGCTTTGGCATAGTCAAAACTAACCCTAGAGAGTAACAAATAGTGAAAACTCACACAAAGGAAACCAGTTGAATGCAAGACCCAGCATCACCAAACCACCAGTAGCACCCTATGCAGAATGCCTCATATAAGCAACCAACAAAATAAAAATACAAACCCAATCATCAGCATACAGGATTACCACCTCACTGAGCCTTGACCATAAGAGAAAAAACAAACAAACAAACACTCAGCACAAATCTCACCCTATGCAAAGTTTCCACAAACCACTGGACCAAACTTAGGAGGGCAGAAATCAAAAGGAAGAAAGAATGCAACCTTGAAGCCTTGAAAAGAATGAAAAGAACTGAGGATAGCCTCAGAGACCTCTGGGACAATATCAAGCACACCAACATTTGAATATACAGGTCCCATAAGAAGAGAAAAAGAAACGGTATGAGAAATTTTTTGAAGAGATTATAGTTGGAAATTTCCCCAACATGGAAAAGAAAGAGCCAATCAAGTCCAAAAGTCACAAAGAGTCCCATACAGGATAAACCCAGGGAGAAACACTCCAAGACACATACTAATCAAACTAACAAAGAGTAAACGCAAAGAAAGAATATTAAAAGCAGCAAGGGAAAAGCAACAGGTAACAAACAAGGGAAACCCCATGCATTTAACAGCTGATCTTTCAGCAGAAACTCTGCAGGCCAGAAGGGAATGGCAGGGTATATTTAAAGTACTGAAAGGGAAATATCTACAATCAAGATTACTATACCCAGCAAGGATCTCATTCAAAATTGATGGAGAAATCAAAAGCTTTTCAGACAAGCAAAAGTTAAGAGAATTCAGTACCTCCAAATCAGTCTTACAACAAATGTTAAAAGGACTTATATAGCCAAGAAATACAGGAGAAGAAAAAAGATCTACAAAATCAATCCCAAACAATTAAGAAAATGGCAATAGGAGCATATTGATCAATAATTACTTTAAATGTAAATGGATTAAATGCTTCAACCAAAAGACTCAGACTGACTGAATGAATACAAAAATAAGACCCATATATATGCTGCCTACAAGAAACCCACTTCAGATCTAAAGATACCTACAGACTGAAAATGAAAGGGTGGAAAAATATATTCCATGCAAATGGGAAACAAAAGAAAGCTGAAGTAGCAATCCTCATATCAGACAAAATAGATTTTAAAAGAAAGAAGATTACAAGAGATAAGGAAGAACACTACATAATGATCAAGGGATCTATCCAAGAGAAAGATATAACAACTATAAATATCTATGCACCCAACATAGGAGCACCTCAGTACATAAGAAAAACACTAACAGATATAAAAGAACAAATTGACAGTAACAGAATAGTAGTAGGAGACTTTAACACCCCACTCACACCAATGGACAGATCATCAAAACAGAAAATTAATAAGGAAATACAAGTCTTAAATGATACATTAGATGAGATGGATCTCATTGATATCTTCAGAACGTTCCATCCAAATGAAGAAGGATATACATTCTTCTCAAGTGCACATGGAACATTCTTAAGGATAAACTACATCTTCTCCAACCACAATGCTATGAGACTAGATATTGATTACAAGAAAGAAAAGAAAAAAAAAAAAATAAAACTGTAAGATTCTGAAACACATGGAGGTTAAACAACACATTTCTAAAGAAACAACAAGTTACTGAAGAAGTCAGAAAGGAAATAAAAAAAAATTCTAGAAAGAAATAGCAATGAAATATGACAACTTGAAGCCTAACATATTCAGCAAAAGCAGTTCTAAGAGGGAAGTTTATAGCAATATAATCTCACCTCAAGAAACAATAAAAACATTGAATAGGCAACCTGACTTTACACATAAAGCAACTGGAAAAAGAACAACAACAACAACAAAAAGTTAAAATTAGTAGAAGGAAAGAAATCATAAAGTACAGAGCAGAAATAAGTGAAAAAGAAATGAAAGAAATAATAGTAGATATTAGTAAAACCAAATGCTGACTCTTTGAGAAGATAAACAAAATTGACAAAACTTTGGCCAGACTCATCAAGAAAAAAAGAGAAAATAATAAAATCAACAAAATTAGAAATGAAAAAGGAGAGGTTACAACAGACAATACAGAAATACCAAAGAGTATGAGAGACTATTATGAACAACTATATGGCAATAAAAAAGATAACCTGAAAGAAATGGAGAAATTCTTAGAAAAGTTCAATCTTCCAAGATTGAACCAGGAAGAAATAGAAATTATGAACAATTACAAGCACTGAAATGGAAACTGTGATAAAAAGTCTCCCAAAAAAATAAAAGCCCAGGACCAGATGGCTTCACAGGAGAATTCTATCAAACATTTAGAGAAAAGCTGATGTCTATCCTTCTAAAACTCTTTCAAAAAACTGCAGAGGGAGGAACACTTCCAAACTCATTCTACAAGGCTGCCATCACCCTGATACCAAAACCAGACAAAGACAACACAAAAAAGAAACCTATAGGCCACTGTCACTGATGAATATAGATGTAAAAATACTCAACAAAATTTTAGCAAACAGAATTCAGCAACACATCAAAAAGTTCATACACCATGATCAAGCTGGGTTTATTCCAGGGATGCAAGGATTCTTCAATATATGCAAATCAATGAATGTGATACACCATATTAACAAATTGAAAGATAAAACATATATGATCATCTCAATAGATGCAGAAAAAACTTTTGACAAACTTCAGCACTCATTTATGATTAAAACTTCAAAAATAGGCAAAGGAGTCAACATAGTAAAGGCCATATATGATAAGCCCACAGTAAACATTATTCTCAATGGTAAAAAACTGAAAGCATTTCCCCTAAGATCAGGAACAAGACAAGGGTATCCACTTTCTCCATTATTATTCAACATAGTTCTGGAAGACCTAGCTACAGCAATCAGAGAAGAAAAAGAAAGAAAGGAATCCAGATCAGAAAAGAAGTAAAGTTCTCACTGTTTGTAGATGACATGATACTGTACATAGAAAACTCTAAAGATACTATCAGAAAATTACTAGATATAATCAGTGAGTTTAGCAAAGTTGCAGGATGCAAAATCAATACACAGAAATCACTTGCCAAAAAAAAAAAAAAAAAGAAAGAAAGAAAGAAAGAAATCACTTGCATTTCTATATACTAACAATGATAAGTCAGAAGGAGAAATTAAGGAATCAATCCCATTCACCATTGCAACAAAAAGAATTAAATATCTAGGAATAAACTTACCTAAGGAGATAAAAGAACTGTACACAGAAAATTATAAGACACTGTTGAAAGAAATCAAAGATGACATAAACAGATAAAGAGATATTCCACATTCCTGGGTAGGAAGAATCAATGTTGTGAAAATGACTCTACGGCCAAATGCAATCTACAGATTCAATGTGATCATGATCAAATTACCAATGGCATATTTCACAGAACTAGAACAAAAAATTTCATAATTCATATGGAAACACAAAAACCCCCAAATAGCCAAAGCAGTCTTGAGAAAGAAGATTGGAGCTGGAAGAATCAAGCTTCGTGACTTCAGGTTATACTACAAAGCCACAGTGATCAAGACAGTATGGCACTGGCACAAAAACAGAAATAAAGATCAATGGAACAAGATAGAAAGCCCAGAAATAATCCCTTGCACCTATGGGTATCTTATTTTTGATGAAAGAGGCAAGAGGATACAATGGGACAAAGACAACCTCTTCAATATATGGTGCTGGGAAAACGGAACATGAGACATGGACATGGAACAACAAACTGGTTCCAAATAGGAAAAGGAGTATGTCAAGGCTGTATATTGTCACTCTGCTTATTCAAATTATATGCAGAGTACATCATGAGAAACGCTGGGCTGGAGTAAGCAGAAGCTGGAATCAAGATTGCCGGGAGAAATATCAATAACCTCAGATATGCAGATGACACCACCCTTATGGCAGAAAGTGAAGAGGAACTAAAAAGTCTCTTGATGAAAGTGAAAGAGGAGAGTGAAAAAGTTGGCTTAAAGCTCAACATTCAGAAAACTAAGATCATGGCCTCTGGCCCCATCACTTCATGGGAAATAGATGGGGAAACACTGGAAACAGTGGCTGACTTTATTTTTTGGGGCTCCCAAATCACTGCAGATGGTGATTGCAGCCAAGAAATTAAAAGACGCTTACTCCTTGGAAGGAAAGTTATGACCAACCTAGATAGCATATTAAAAAGCAGAGACATTACTTTGCAAACAAATGTCTGTTTAGTCAAGGCTATGGTTTTTCCAGTGGTCATTTATGGATGTGAGAGTTGGACCGTGAAGAAAGCTGAGCACCGAAATACTGATGCTTTTGAACTGTAGTGTTGGAGAAGACTCTTGAGAGTCCCTTGGACTGCAAGGAGGTCCAATCAGTCCATCCTAAAGGAGATCAGTCCTGGGTGTTCATTGGAAGGACTGATGCTGAAACTGAAACTCCAATTATTTGGCCACCCCATGCAAAGAGTTGACTCATTGGAAAAGACCCTGATACTAGGAGGGGTTGGGGGCAAGAGGAGAAGGAGATGACAGAGGATGAGATGGCTGGATGGCATCACCAACTCAATGAACTTGATTTTGAGTAAACTCTGGGAGTTTGTGATGGACAGGGAGGCCTGGCATGCTGCGATTCATGGGGTTGCAAAGAGTCGGACACGACTGAGCGACTGAACTGAACTGAACATATAAAATAATGAAATTAGAACACTTCCTAACACCATACAAAAAGATAAACCCAAAATGGATTAAAAACTTAAATGTAAGACCAGAAACTACAAAACTCTTAGAGGTAAACATAGGCAGAACACTCAATGACATAAATCAAAGCAAGATCCTCAATAACCCACCTCCCAGAATAATGGAAATAAAAAGAAAAGTAAACAAGTGGGACCTGATTAAGCTTAAAACCTTTTGCAAGCAAAGGAAACTATAAGCAAGGTGAAAAGACAACCCTCAGAATGGAAGAAAATAATAACAAATGAAACAACTGACAAAGTATTAACTTCCAAAATATGTATGTAAGCAGTACTTGCAACTCAATACCAGAAAAACAAACAACCTAATCAAAAAATGGGGTAAAGACCTAAATGGACATTTCTCCAAAGAAGACATACAGATGGCTAACAAACACGTGAAAAGAAGCTCAATATCACTCATTATTAGAGAAATGCAAATCAAAACTACAATGAGAATATTACCTCACAGCAGTCAGATTGGCCATCATCAAAAAGTCTACAAAAATAAATGCTGGAGAGAGTGTGGAGAAAAGGGAACACTCTTGCACTGTTGGTGGGAACGTAAAATGATACAGCCATTGTGGAAGATGGTATGGAGATTCCTTAAAACACTAGGAATAAAACCACCATATGACCCAGCAATTCCAGTCCTGGGCATATACCCTGAGAAAACCAAAACTGAAAGAGACACATGTATCCCATTGTTCATTGCAGCACAATTTACAATAACTAGAACATAGAAGCAATCTAGATGTCAATCAACAGATGAATGGATAAAGAAATAGTGATACATTTACACAATGGAATATTACTCAGCCATAAAAAGCAACACCTTTGTGTCAGTTCTAATGAGGTGGATGAGACTAGAATCTATTATACAGAATGAAGCAAGTCAGAAAGGAAATATAAATATTGTATTCTAATGC
Source organism: Cervus canadensis (assembly GCF_019320065.1). NCBI lineage: Eukaryota > Metazoa > Chordata > Mammalia > Artiodactyla > Cervidae > Cervus > Cervus canadensis. The sequence goes on along the minus strand of NC_057395.1, from coordinate 22,497,600 downwards.
ATATATACAGAATTTGGAAAAATGGTACTGAAGAATTTACTTACAGGGCAGCAATGGAGAAACAGACATAGAGAATAGACCTGTGGACATGGGTAGTGGAGAGGAGAAGTTTAGATGCATGGAAAGAATAACATGGAAACTATGTAAAATAGATAGCCAACAGGAATTTGCTGTATGGCTAAGGAAACTCAAACAGGGGCTCTGATCAACCTAGAGAGATGGGATGGGAAAGGAGATGGGAGGGAAGTTTAAAAGGGAGGGGATGTATGTATAGCTATGGCTGGTTCATGTTGAGGTTTGACAGAAAACAACAAAATTCTGTAAAGTCATTATCCTTCAGTAAAAAAATAAATAAATTTTAAAAATTGAAAAATAAAATCTGAGTTAGAGATAAGCCATTTCTTAGGCAAAGAATGGGTTTTCCTGTGCTAGTCAGAGACAAAGCTGGATGTAAAAGAGAATGGAATATAAGCAGGAATATGATTCTGGTAAGTTAGAATTATGAATCAAGAAAAACAACTGAAAGAAAAAGAAATGCAAAAATAGGAGAGAAAATAAATTGAGGCAGAGTTTGTTTACATGATTTTGAAAAGATGGGCAGGTGGCTGCCATGAGCATGATGGAAGGACAGCCAGATATAAGACCTAGTCAGTAAGAACTGTACCTACAAGTTTTTTCTGTAATTGTTGTTTACAGCTTTGTGGAAATGTAAGTCTATTTCTACTAACCTAGTGGGCATGCTGGATTTTTAAATGATAATGAATTCCTAGTGAAGTAACTGAACAAAGTTAAGTTGGAGATCAGCAAAAATTCTATATAATGTTCATTCTCTCTTTTCTCTATCCATGTTTGATGCAGTCCAATTGCAATTGGATGAGGATAAAATGAGATCAAGAGACCTTGTTAAAAAAGAGAGAGAGTGAGAGAGTCACACAGACAGACATGGATAGAGACAAAGAGAGATCCATTGGCAAAACCCTGGGACTATGAAGATGAATTCAAGGTCTTGATTGAGTTGCATGAAACCAAGCTACAAGCTAAAAAGTTGACAATAACTACTAAATAAAGCACTTAAGTACTTTCTGAACAGAACCAATTTGAATTAAACCAATATTTTAATCAGGCTAGGTCCATTTCAGCTGCCAGACCTTAGCCTTCTTACTTCCTTTTCACACATGCAAAGAAATCCTCACCATATCTGTTTCCAAGTTTTAGGTTAGTTCAAATAATCCTCCAAAATTTTACCTGTTTATCCAATCATATTCCAATGATCTGAAATTCATCAGCCATCCAAAATCCCACAAATTAACTACACACCTTCTTAGCAGCACTGCTAAGTATTCTCCCAACAAGTGATCCTAGTGGCTTTTCTTGTTATGCCCTTCTTCCTCCTTCTCTCTCTCATCCTCTTTCCTTTTTTTTTTTCTTTCAGTTGGTTTGTTTGTTTTTAAAGTAAAATTCTGGATAGCTTCAATTTTCAAGAATTTAGTTTACCCAAATATTTTTTGTTCTAGTATCAATAGCTTCAGCAACTCCAAAGGAGGAAAGTATCATTTTGAAGAGTTAGGAAAAGAAGTACTAGAAACAAATCCTATTTCCCAAATAGACTAACAGTGTATTGGACAATCTAGCAGCTTCTGCAAGGTGCAGTAATGACCCAGGAGTAAGGGTCAAACTATAGATGGAGTGCTTAATTCACAAAGTCTTTTAAAAGACTCAGTTATGTCCGACTCTTTGCAACCCCATGAACCGCAGCACGCCAAGCCTCCCTGTCCATCACCAATTCCTGGAGTCCACCCAAACCCATGTCCATTGAATCGGTGATGCCATCCAACCATCTCATCCTCTGTTGTCCCCTTCTCCTCCTGCCCTCAATCTCTGCCAGCATAAGGGTATTTTCAAATGAGTCAGCTCTTCGCATCAGGTGGCCAAAGCATTGGAGTTTCAGCTTCAACACCAGTTCTTCCAATGAACACCCAGGACTGATCTCCTTTAGGATGGACTGTTTGGATCTCCTTGCAGTCCAAGGGACTCTCAAGGGTCTTCTCCAACACCACAGTTCAAAAGCATCAATGATTCGGTGCTCAGCTTTCTTTACAGTCCAACTCTCACATCCATACATGACTACTGGAAAAACCATAGCTTTGACTAGACGGAGCTTTGTTGGCAAAGTAATGTTTCTGCTTTTTAATATGCTAAGTTGGTCATAACTTTCCTTGCAAGGAGTAAGCATCTTTTAATTTCATGGCTGCAATCACCATCTGCAGTGACTTTGGAGCCCAGAAAAATGAAGTCAGCCACTGTTTCCCTATCTATTTGCCATGAAGTTATGGGACCGGATGTCATGATCTTAGTTTTCTGAGTGTTGAGTTTTAAGCCAACTTTTTGACTCTCCTCTTTCACTTTCATCAAGAGGCTCTTTAGTTCTTCTTCCCTTTCTGCCATAAGGGTGGTGTCATCTGCATATCTGAGGTTATTGATATTTCTCCCAGCAATCTTGATTCAAGCTTGTGCTTCATCTAGCCCAGCATTTCTCATGATGTACTCTGCATATAAGTTAAATAAGCAGCATGACAATATATAGCCTTGCCATACTCCTTTCCTAATTTGGAACCAGTCTGTTGTTTCATGTCCAGTTCTAACTGTTGCTTCCTGACCTGCATACAGGTTTCTCAAGAGGCAGGTCAGATGGTCTGGTATTCCCATCTCTTTCAGAATTCTCCACAGTTTATTGTGATCCACACAGTAAAAGGCTTTGGCATGGTCAATAAAGCAGAAATAGATGCTTTTCTGGAACTCTCTTGCTTTTTTGATGATCCAGAGGGTGTTGGCAATTTGATTTCTGGTTCCTCCGCCTTTTCTAAAACCACACTGAACATCTGAAATTTGAAGCCTTAAACATCTATTGTTGAAGCCTGGCTTGAAGAATTTTGAGCATTATTTTACTAGCATGTGAGATGAGTGCAATTGTGTGGTAGTTTGAGCATTCTTTGGCATTGTTTTTCTTTGGGATTGGAATGAAAACTGACCTTTTCCAGTCCTGTGGCTACTGATAGTTTTCCTAATTTGCTGGCATATTGAGTGCAGCACTTTCACAGCATCATCATTTATGATTTGAAATAGCTCAACTGAAATTCCATCACCTCCACTAGCTTTGTTCGTAGCGATGCTTCCTAAGGGCCACTTGCCTTCACACTCCAGGATGTCTGGCTCTAGGTGAGTGATCACACCATCATGATTATCTGGTCGTGAAGATATTTTTTTAACTGTTTTTCTGTATATTCTTGCTGTCTCTTCTTAATATCTTCTGCTTCTGTTAGGTCCATACTATTTCTGTCCTTTATTGAGCCCATTTTTGCATGAAATATTCCCTTGGTATCTCTAAGTTTCTTGAAGAACTCTCTAGTTTTTTCCATTCTGTTGTTTTCCTCCATTTCTTTGCACTGATAACTGAGGAAGGCTTTCTTTTCTCTCCTTGTCATTCTTTGGAACTCTGCATTCAAATGGGAATATCTTTCCTTTTCTCCTTTACTTTTCACTGCTCTTCTTTTAGAGCTATTTGTAAGGCCTCCTCAGACAGCCATTATGCTTTTTTGCATTTCTTTTTCTTGGGGATGGTCTTGATCCCTGTCTCCTGTACAATGTCACAAACCTCCATCCTCTTTGGTAACCATAGTTTTGTTTTCAAAGTCTAGTCTGTTTTTACATTGTAAATAAATTCATTTGCATGTTTTATTTAGATGCCCACAAAGAAATGATATCATATGATATTAATATTTGTCTTTCACTGTCTGATTCACTTCACTTAGTATAATAATTTCCAGGTCCAGGATTCAGTTCTATTTCCTGCCTGATGCCATTGACATTTGGTTTTGTCAACAGTAATCCCACCCATTATGACTGTAAATGAGCATATTCTCTGGTTTACCTCCTCTCTGAAATACCTAGGTATTGTAGGTATAATATCTGATAATAGTGTCTGATGCACATTTCCTGAGTTGTTTTACAGATGCTGAAATCCCCATCAAAAGGAAGATATTACCTACTTGATGACCATGAACATTTAACTGTCACACCTACTTGGCACCTAAGGACTGATAATGTTAATCCCTGTGACACTGCCCTGTTACCTCGCCATCAGCCAATAAGAGAACTGTGCATGAACTTATCACATACCCTGGGACTCTCTTCCCTCACCTGGCCTTTAAAAATGCTTTCCTGAAACCTACCTGAATGTGTGTGTATTTTGAGTACTAGCTGTCCTGGACTCCTTGCTTGGTGCCCTGAGATGAAGGCTGCACTTTCCTTCACCACAACCCAGTGTCAGTAAATTGGCCTAACTGTGCATGGGAGAAAGGCCCAAGTTTGGTTGGGTAATTTAATGTGTGATGTATCCTACTGACAAATTTTCATAGTGAGTATACTCATATTTCTAGAGAACCTGCAAAAGATTCTGCACAGAGAATTTACAGGAAAGCTCTTTAAGGTTTCATTAAGACCAGTGTAAACAAGTTGCAGTGTTATCCAATGATCTAAATGGTCTACTTAAGAAAAGGCAGACATAGTAACTTAAATTATTGTTGTTGTTTTTCACTTTTTGTTGTTGTTGTTTTTAACACTTGGGTTTGACTCAATATACTACTGCAGTCATCTGAGCATGGAGTTCCCTTCGAAATCAACAGATGATCCAAAGATAAATGAATTTATGTGAGATGTGGGCCAGTTTTTCTTGTGTAAGCAGTATTACCAAATGTTGTTTTCTGTTTCTGAGTAATTTCTACCCAATTAAGCATCAAACTGACAATAGCCTTTTGGCTGTCATTTGTTTTCCAGGATCATCTGGTTCTGAGTTTATTCATTGTGTCTGGGTGTTCCTGTCACCCTGACATTGAGCCCAATTCTGAAGTTGCATAATGCAAGTGGAGGAAGCAAAAGAAATTGGTCCTTTAAGATTTTTGCTGATGCATTCTGCTGATTTGTTAGGTTTCCACAACCTAGGATTTTCTTGCTTACACTTTACCAGAGGTCTGGAGGTTTGGCTGCCCTGTGGGATAAAGTTAAGTATCTCTTTCAGTAGCAACTTGTAGACTACCAAAAGTTCTTAACCTTTTCTGGTGCCATGGTCTGTGCACTCCTGATGAGGCAGGAGGTAGATGGGACCACCCCAGAGTAAAGGAGAAATATTTCCTGTGGATAAGATGAAAAGAGCAGGACAATTAAGAGAGGAGGTTGGGCTCTGTCCAGGCTACAAGTGTCTCATTCTCAAAGTCAAGGGACCTCCCCAACCACATATGCACAGAAAGCCTCCTTGGAGGTCAAAGAGGAATGATGTCAAGAGATGTTCTACCCACAGGCCTTTTCAGGAGGATCCATCTTTGCTAAGATGTGCATGTGCACACATGTGAGGAGCCTGAGATATACCGAATATGGACTGTGAACCAGGCAAATCAAAATAACTGGCCAAAGGAAACCTGGGAGAAATGTCCCATGCAAGTAATTCAAACTGCCACAAAGGTGTGACTTAGGGACTCTTGTTCTGAGTCTGCCTATATATCTATCCACATGTACTATATCCTCTTCCCTCCTAATAAACACTTCAGTTCTTCACTGCTTTCCATATTTGTGAAAATACTTTTCTGCAAAGTCAAAGGTCCAGGGCCCTTGTCACTGACCATGGGTCTAATGGTTAGGATTCAACACACTGCTCAAACTGGCCTCAATCTCTTCCTGAAACCCAAGTCCTGCTCTAAGCCATTGCAGGCCAGGCCACCTGAGATCACTGCCATCTGGTAAAGCCTATGGAAATATCTCATAATAATGTTTTTAAAAGCACAAAATGGATAGAATTATATAAGAAGCAATTATAATGAAAAGTAGCCATCAAGATATTAAAACTGTATGCCTACTTATTGATACATTGAATATAAACATAAATATTTTACACATATATTATGATAATTGCTATAATTTAAAGACTGGAAGACTTAAATGATATTCTGGGATATTTTCAACAATCTACTTATGGTGTGACAAAATCAAGGGTCCTCTTTATACCTGGTTTGCTGTCTATGTTAATAATTGAAGGAAATGCTGATAGAGTGTAGCAAAAATAAAGTAATTTTTCTGTTCTTTGGCTTTCTAGATTCTTTTATTTCCTTTTACAGACTTTTTGGAGGTCCACGGGCCCCAAGATCAGAATATTCCAGTCTAGAATCAGTTCAATTCAGTCGTTCAGTTGTGTCTGACTCTTTGCGACCCCATGGACTGCAGCAAGCCAGGCTTCCCTGTCCATCACCAACTCCCAGAGCTTGCTCAAACTCATGTCCATCAAGTCGCTGATGCCATCCAATGATCTTACCCTCTGTCATCCCCTTCTCCTCCTGCCTTCAATATTTGTCAGCATCAGGGTCTTTTCCAATAAGTCAGTTCTTCACATCAGGTGACCAAAGCATTGGAGCTTCAGCTTCAGCGTCAGTCTTTCCAATGAATATTCAGTATTGATTTCCTTCAGGATGGACTGGTTGGATCTCCTTGCAGTCCAAGGGACTCTCAAAAGTCTTCCCCAACACCAGAATTCAAAAGCATCAATTCTTTGGTACTCAGCTTTCTTTATGGTTCAACTCTCACATCCATACATGACTACTGGAAAAATCATAGCTTTGACTAGACACACCTTTGTTGGCAAAGAAATATCTCTGCTTTTTAATATGCTGTGTAGGTTGGTCATAGCTTTTCTTCCAAGGTGCAAGCATCTTTTAATTTCATGGCTGTAGTCACCATCTGCAGTGATTTTGGAGGCCAAGAAAATAAAGTCTGTCACTGTTTCTATTGTTTCCCCATCTATTTGCCATGAAGTGATAGGACTGGATGACATGATCTTAGTTGTTTGAATGTTGAGTGGTAAGTGGGATAATTTTGGAAACCAGTTCAATCCATCAAGTCATCTAGGGGGTTAAAACATACATTAATTGAATTTTTAAACTATATCAAACATCTTCTTATCTATATTAAGGTGAGGATAAGAAAGATATGAATTTACTATTTCTCAATTGCTTTGTTATCAAGTCAAACTTGGATCCTCTTACACAGTTAAGACAATCTGTAGACACTGGGTTTTGGTGAAGAAAAGTGCAGCCTTTACTTTAGGGTGCCAAGCAAAGAGTCCAAGGCAGCTAATGCTCAAAACACTGAAACTCTGATGGCATTTTTAAAGGTCAGGTGAGGGAATGGAGTCATAGGATGTGATCAGCTCACACACAATTCTCTGACTGGCTGGTGATGATGTAATGGGGTGGTATCACTGGGGTTAACATTATCAGTCCTCAAGTTTCAATAGGTCTGGGGGCTTTGTGCTCAAGGTCGTCATTAAATAGTTCATTTCTTTCATTTGGTGTGGTTTTAGTATATGCAAAACAACTCAGGAGCTTCAAAGAGGAGTTATAGCAGAAAATATAGTGGAGGGATTTGTCCTGGGAAGTTCCTATAGGGTTCTACTTGGTTATAACTTGATTGATCTTCCTCTCTTGGTGGCTCAGCCAGAAAGAATCTGCCTACAATGCAGTGTCATGGTCCATGCATGGGTGGGAAAAGAATTTCCAGACATGAGGCAGAATGAGAGGAGAATAAAGTTTGTTAGAGTGGGAGACGCTGTTAGAACAGTGGACCAACTCAAGGGAGAACTGACATTTAACAGGGGTCCTTTGTCCACTTTTATAGCTTTTATAGCTAGGGTACAAGGAGTGGGATAGGGGTCTTGTGGGTCATTTGCTGACTGGATGAGACATGTATACTGGGTGGAGGAAGAGTAAGGCAAATACCTTCTCCCTATAGGGTAGGAGGGGAGACAGGTTATACTGCTCAGGAGGACCTGAAATCCGTTAATAGTTACAACATGGGGAAGGGAAGGATGGTAAGTGTCTGGTTTTTCTGTTCCTGCATTCCAAGACCCTCCTTGGTTGCACCTGCTCTTTCATCCTTGGGTCACCACATGCGGAAGACCTGGGTTCAATCCCTGGGTCTGGAAAATCCCCTATCAAAGGGAATGGTAACCCACTACAGTATTCTTGCCTGGAGAATCCCATGGACAGAAGAGCCTAGCAAGCTACAGTCCATGGGATCGCAAAGAGTCAGACATGGCTGAGCAACTTCACCTGCTTGGTTGCAACTTGTTTGATCTTCCTCTCACAGAACTAGCTAGAGACCTGGTCTCAGGGAAATAGTCAGAAGACAGCCTTTCTAAATAGGATGCATTGATTGCCTTAAGAAATAAATGTAGACCCAGCAATAGGTAGAACAAAGCTCCACCCCTTTAGAAAGCAGGCTCCATGTGCTCAAGAATGGAAGACATTCACACAGCTTTTCACTCTGTTGTCGTTGTTTAATCACTAAGTCCTGTCCGACTCTTTGTGAACCCATGGACTGTTGTAGCCTGCCAAGCTCCTCTGTCCCGGAGACTTCCCAGACAAGAATACTGAAGTGGGCAATCACTTCCTTCTCCAGGGATTGAACCTGCATTTCCTGCATTAGCAGGCAGATTCTTTACCCAGCGAGCAACCAGGGAAGCCTTTCACACTATAAAGAGACCCATATTGTAGTGATCTTGATGCATATTAGTGCTCTTTGCCAGTTTGCAGAAATAAACCACTCCAACTAAAACTAGCTCATATTTGCTCCAGCCTTGCTTCCCCTCCACAAAGCAGCATGTCTTAGCCTTCTCCTTTCTGAGTTTAGGGTCACAAAGAATCAGACTCTACTCATGAGAGCCTAAGAAGAGGCAGGAGGAATCCTGGTAGGTGAGTAGTATGTTACATTTCCTCTTTGCTCCATACAAATATATTATACACTATTTAAGAGCCTATGAAAGAGTTAGAAACATCCTTTATGGAAAAGAAATAGAAAAGTAAATAGAAGGTTATGAATAAAATCCTCTCAAACAAAACATTTTTAGAAGAGTTACTCACCATATCAGGGCATTTAATACATGTTTATTATTTTTCCTCAATAATAACAACAAGTTGTTAAAATGCTGTCCAACCAATCTACAGGCTAAGCGGAGGAGGAAGTGGATGCTTGTCATTGCCTCCTCTCCTTTCAAGCCACGGCAAATATTATGTTCTTGCTGTTTTGTTTAACTTGGGTCAATTTCACTTCACAGAGTAACAGGGATGGAGAGCTGGGTCCATTAAGAATAAACTTCAAAAACCTCCTGGCTTTGGGACTTCCTTATGTTATTCCGCCTCAAACCCAGAGGATATGAAAGATGGGGAGATTAGTGAGGGTTTTGCCCAGGCTGTTCCTTGACTGAATGGTCTCATAAATGCCAATTGAAATAATTATCAAGCCATTATGACGATTTGCATTAAAAATGGTAACTTAAGCAAGCAATCTCTGTGCTTGGATGAGGGTGGTTGGGGGTAGCATTTAACATTATAAAAGGCCCATTGAAGCCACATTAGCTTTCTGGATTTTTGAAGATTACCGCACAGTAGTTCACAAAAAGGTTATTCTTCCGACTCTATTTATACTCTCAGTACTTCCAGTGTAAGCTCCCAGTTGCACCCATTCCTGGTATTGATTTGTGCCTGTGCCCAAATTATCATCTGGCACAGACAGAGCAGCAGCTCCAGGAGATGGTGATGCAATGCTTGGAACATGGAAGAACAAACAAAGAACCTCTTCTTATCAACATTTCCCTTTGCTGATTAAGTGAAAATACAAGAAGTCCTAGGTACCATTCCCTATTCCCCCACCTCTCCACTTCTCAAAAGATTGTGCCTTTAAAGCCAATGGCTTACCCTGGAAACCCTTTGAGAATTCACTTAAAAGAACAAGGCAGGATATTTTGGGGATTAAATTCTCCTTTAACTCACCACTGTTGTCAGTGAGGGAGGTAAACTTATATTAGCTATCCTCTTTGCTTTACAAACATCACAGACTCTAAAGGGTAGAGGAGGGGACGGTGTAGTGTCTGACAACTGCCAACATTATAGGTGGCAGTTCTAAAAGTTATAGGGGGAGGGTCACAGCTCACATTCAAGACCAAGTGGCCCTGAAAACTCTCTCACAGATAACACCAAATTATCTGCTACATGATTTAATCATGGTTATTATTTCAGCAGTAACAACAAAACAATGATAGTTCTGTTAGGTAGTTAGAATAGGGAAAAGGAGTCCAAAATGGCTAGGGCTAGAAGATAAGGAAGAGAAAAGCCCATGAAAATAGAACAAAGGAAGGTCAAAGGGAGGTCTGAGGACCAAAGTGAGAACTTCAGGTAGAACAGCACTCCTGGCCAAGCCCAATTTGCATAGGGCAGGCCCAGGGGGAAGAAAAAGACATATAAAAAGAGGAGTCAAAGGGCTTTCTCTCTCTCTCTGTGTGTCTCTCTCTCTCCCCCATGCGCTGGGGTGCTCATCTCTTCGTGTCTTTGGGTCAACATGCCCTCACGCCTCAAAGATGGATTTCCCTGCTATTATCCAAATAAAATAGAGCTGTAACACTGAGCTGTAACACTGATTTGTCTAAGAGCTATAACACAGTCCGTTCGAGACCTGAGAGTGATAACATGGTCTGTCCAAGACCCGAGAGCTGGGCCATGCTGAGGGAGGGCTTTAATGTCCGTCACTCCAAAACTTTGTTGTGATGAGACAGAACCGAGGAGCATACACTCACCTGACAGTTCTATAATTTCACTACAAGGAGATCCAACCAGTCAATCCTAAAGGAAATCAGTGTTGAATATTCTTTGGAAGGACTGATGCTGAAGCTGAAACTCCAATACTTTGGCCACCTGATGCAAAGAACTGACTCGTTGGAAAAGACCCTGACGCTGGAAAAGATTGAAGGCGGGAGGAGAAGGGAAAGACAGACGATGAGATGGTTGGATGGCATCACTGACTCCATGGACATGAGTTTGAGTAAGCTCCAGGAGCTGGTGATGGACAGGGAAGCCTGGTGTGCTGCAGTCCATAAGGTTGCAAAAAGTCAGACATGACTGAGTGACTGAGCAACAACAAGGTAACATTTAAAATAACTCCTGACTTCTGCTCTAATGAATGTCCACAAAGCCTTGCCTAACTTTTGATTCCTTTCCTGGATTAAAATGAGTAAGAATGAAGAAATAAGTACTTAAACAATGATTCTCTGCCCCCAGCTCCTCCCTTAGCAAATTTGCAAGAGGATCCTGTGGGCATAGGTGGGCAGTGCAGGTGAGAGAGCACACAATTGCATGTGGACCACCAAGCAAGAGAGCATCCAAAGAAAGATTAGGAAAAATCAGAAGGTCTGCATGCAATGGACAGATGATGAATTTTATCTCATACTCTAATGACTGATTGAGATAGTTTCTCCTTTTCCCCTTTAAAAGTAGTCACAGCTGAGCAAAGTCTTTGGACTTGGTCTCTGGACCAATTTCTCCATCTTCTCCCCAGATTACCAGCTTTTCTGAATAAATCATCTTTTCTTTCTATTTACACTATCCCCTTGATTATAGTCTCTTGAGTAGTGAGCAGCCCAATTTGAGTTTAGTAGCAACCTGGGCTTCTTCTGTGAGTTCAGGAAAGTCATACTTTCTACTTGGCAGCTACAGGCTCCAAAGGCAAGTATCACAGCTAAGAAAGCTCAAGGCTTATTATCTTGGTGACCATACCTAACAGTTCAGACATTCTCAGCTCACTCTGTTACTAGAGAGTCACCCAGATCAAATAGAAAGAGACGTCAGCTCCAGCTCTCAAAAGAAGATATGACAAAATATACGAAATCATTATGTTTATAACCACTGGAGCCACAAAAAACTAAACAATATTCTTACTTCTCTATAGTTGTGCATATATGAAGGATGCTTACTGGATGATTTTAGGCTGTACCTAAAAAAATTTTCCAACAGTCCAAGGCAATCAAGGAAATTCAATGGTGGACAAGCTCAATACCCTGACAGACAACTGTACTTAGTTCCTTGGGATCAGATATAAATTTGGCCCAAGGACAATTTTTCACTAATATAATCTTGCCTAACATGGAAAATTTTTGCTTTTCACACCAATTTACAGCAGTAAAGTGTCAATACACAGAAGTTCTATGTGTAAGATGCATGCATGCTAAGTCATTTCAGTTGTGTCTGACTCTTTACAACCCTATGGACTGTAGCCTGCCAGCCTCCTCTTTCCATGGGATTCTCCAGGCAAGAATACTGGAGTGGGTTGCCATCTCCTCCTTCAGGGGATCTTCCTGACCCAGACATCAAACCAGAGTGTAAGATACCCCTTAATAATTCTGGTTCCTTGAACATTTTTGGTGAAAATGAATGAAAACTTGCATTTTTAGAGGGTAGCATTTTCCATACTGTATTCCATGGAAAAATCATTTTCTAATGACATGGAAATAACTGCTCCTTGAAAAACTTGTATATCAAACAGATTTTCAAAAATGTAAGCTAAATTAAAGCTAAACTGAGGTCTTTGCTATAGCACTTTGTAGAATTTTTATTTTGGTAATGGGCACTGTGAAATTATAAGTGGTAGATATAGTTTGAAGTTTACCCCATGTTTATTTAATGATACACAGAGTTATTATTTAATAGAATAAGCTTCATAAAATGCAAGGTGAAATAACTGATGTGGATCATAAAGGAGTTAGCTAAACAGAGAAGGAGGAAGGATTTCCTAAGTGGAGAAATGGTATCATTAACCCCACAGATCCAATGGGATAGAAGCAATTAATTATGTAACAGGTTACCTGGTTGGTGAGGTTGACACAATATGAAGTTTGCTATGGTCATTTTTCAAGTGTGTGTGTGCATGTGTATGCTTCAGCAGTCTTTAATGGCAAAATCTATAGGATTTATAGGATATAAAGGTCCATTTTACATCATCCCATTCCTCCTTGGATTTTATTCCACGTTAAGTCCATTTGTATGTTCCCTGAGCCTCATTCCCCTTTCATTTATTCTCTTTCCAAAATACTAATAAGGATGAGCAATGAGATAGTTAAGATAGTACATTTAGGAACAGTTGGATATCCAGCTACCAAATGATACAAGTCATTATGTATAAATCATTGAACAACAACAGCAATCAAAAACACAAAATAAAACAATGGACATTCTAGATGGAGAAAAAAAAAACCGATTCAAGCTCGTAATTTGGAAAGAATGCTTCTCAACTAAACTACAAAAACATGAGGTTTGAGAATAGTGCTAGGGGAAAAAACGGAGGATTGTTTTTCTTTTTTTCATTTCCATTTTATACAGTTGTGTCTTTGCCCAACCTGTCATGGGATGCATGTATCTCACCATGCAAATTGATTATAGACAAAATTATTCAATTAAATATTAGTCCAATCATAATATCTCAGTGCTGGAAATGATCTGTGGTACATTCCAAACATAACCAAATCTTCACCCCTTCCCCATGGACAGAGAATCGTCTAATCATACTTTTGCCCAAATCTGGTGGCAGCCAGATGACTTGATTTGACCAATGAAATGTTAACAAGTGTGGCATAAGCAGAATCTGGAAAAGAACTTGTAAAACAGGAATGACTCTTTCTCTCTCTCTTTTGCTTCAGTCATCGTTCTGAGAAAATGCTCAGGCTGGACTGAGACATTAGGGGCAGCATTGAGTCATCACTTTCCTTTCAGCCAAAATCAGCCTAGACTAGTTGACAGCCAGGGATCCCTAGATGTGTGTGAGCTGAGCCAAGATCAGCAAGCTGCCTACCAGAACTACTCACCTGTCTTTATACTGTGAACAAGACATTCCTCTGAGTATTTGTATTGTCAGTCTTATCTATTAATGGGGTAATAGATAACTACTACAGTATAGTTAAAATAACTCTGACTAGCCCCATTATTTGACACAGACTTAGTTGCTCAAGCACATTTTACTTAAGAGAACTGAAATCATATTCCAGCTCTTGTCTGAATAGCTATATAGCTATAGAAAAGTCATAGCTTCTTTATGATTTTTGGACATCTTCTGCAAAACTGGGATAACTTCCTTATTTATTGCTGGTTGATATTTAAAGGCATCACCTGAAATGTTAATTACAATGGTAAATGTTGACCAGCTAGAAAACTTGGGTAAGAAGTCAGTTGGGAAAAGCTCTAAACTGGGAATTTTTGAGGACAAGAAATTTATTGCTTGGTACCCAGAATGTGCTCAGCAATGAATGAACAATGAACAACTGCCAGTCAACTTCTCAAGATCACTGTTAGAACTCTAGAGTTAAGAGAGTTAGTTGTTAGCATTCAAATAGCTAGGGTTTTATCATATAAAATTAAAAAGAGAAAATAGGCAGCCAAATCATCTGGAAGATCATTTTGTTGTAAAGAAATGTGGGAAAATATGAAAGGAACAGCACAAACACACACGTAAATATAACCTTCTTAAGAGAATTAATACTGACAGAAACACCTTCAAAAGTAAGAGTTGGATAGAATGCAACTTACAGCAACTTCTAAACTCATTCTATGAGGCCACCATCATCCTGATACAATAACTGAATACTGTTGTAATTTAAATAACAGATTTAAATAAAATAATCCTTTTATTAGATAGTTATAATTTTAGCAGTACTGTTAAGGTGGCTGGCACACACACTAAATTGTATTTTTACCCCTGGTATTTTATACACAGGAAAACCACATTGATGCAATTTTAGTGTTTCAGATATATATTCATATATATTTGTGTATCTATATATGGAGATATTCATGTATATATATACATATATATGTATATATGTAGATGTATTCCTGTGTATATAGAGAGCTTCCCAGGTGACCCTAGTGGTGAAGAACCCACCTGCCAAAACAGGAGACCCAAGAGGCACTAGTTTGATCCCTAGATCAAGAAAATCCCCTGAAGGAGGACATGGCAACCCACTCCAGTGTTCTTGCCTGGAGAATTCCATGGACTGAGAAGCCTGGTGGGCTACAGTCCATAGAGTCACAAAGAGTCGGACACAACTGAAGTGACTTAGCACACAAGCGTACTTCTTAACCTCATGTGCCTCTGTTGGATCTTTACCATTTCTGTCCTTTATCATGCCCATCCTTGCATGAAATGTCCCCTTAAATTCTCCAATTTTCTTGACGAAATCTCTAGTTTTTCCATTCTGTTGTTTTCCTCTACTTTGCATTATTCATTAAAGAAGCACTTCTTATTGTTCCTGCTATTCTCCAGTATTCTTAGCTGGAGAATTCTCATGGACAAAGGAGTCTGGTGAGCTACAGTCCATAGGGTCACAAAGAGTTGAACATGACTGAAGTGACAGAGCATGCACATACACACACAATGCACTCTTAAGAAACTTGCTCTTTTACACTTAAAATATGGTTTGGGGACACTTTTAGATGAGAACATATAAATCTACTTCAGTTATTTTAACTACTGACCAGTATTTTTTTAATGAAATTTACCATTCTTTTCTCCTGCTTGTTCATTGAATAAGGGGCAAGTTATTAAACATTTACTGGGTGTCAGGCATGTTTCTAGATGATGGGAATACAAAACAAATGTGTCATCTTCAAGGACTTATTAGGAGAGAAGTGAGAGACAGATTATAAAACAAAAAAAAACACTCCATATAACTTCTGATAATAATGATTGATGCTTTTGAACTGTGGTGTTGGAGAAGACTCTTAACAGTCCCTTGAACTGCAAGGAGATCCAACCAGTCACTCCTAAAGGAAATCAGTCTTGAATATTCATTAGAAGGACTGATGTTGAAGCTAAAGCTCCAATAATTTGGCCACCTTATGCAAAGAACTGACTCATTGGAAAAGACCCTAATGCTGGGAAAGTTTGAAGGCAGAAGGAGAAGGGGACGACAGAGGATGAGATGGTTGGATGGCATCACTGACTTGATGGACATGAGTCTGAGCAAGCTCCCGGAGTTGGTGATGGACAGGGAAGCCTGTAGTGCTACAGTCCATTGGATCACAAAGAGTTGGACATGACTGAGTGACTGAACTGAACTGAATGATAATTTTTATGAAGCTATTAAAAAAAAAACAGCTATTCCAGGGACTAAGGATTTGGAGGTTATTTTGGGAAGGGGTTTAGGGTGGTTCTGTAAGGAAGACATTTGAGCAGAATGTGCATGATATAAGAGAGAGTCACAATTTGGGGGTAAATCATCAATGATAGGGGCAACAGCCTTTTTGAGCTTCCTGGTATGTACCAGTCCTGCTTAAATGCCACATATTTTCCCCTATGGTCCTCATCTTGGTTCTGTGACGGCTATACACTATTATGTCAGCATCATCCCCTTTATTATACATTAGGGAAACCCAGGCTTAGACGGGAAACTAGCCCAGCACAGCATGCTTAGTGGTAGAGCTGACCTTGAAACTCAGCAGTTTGGTTTTAGCCTCAGTTCTCTTAGTCACTACTCTACACCACTCTCCAACTTTAAGTTCTGGATCATGGTCCTCATTTAGGTAAGTGTGGTCCAGCCTGGCTTGGTCAAGGACCATGTGTCTGGACCACAATTAGCAACAGAGACCACGCCAAGAAGGAAAATAATTTTAGTTTATAAAACTCTCCTGAAACACTTACCTCTACTCTCTATTTCACTTTGATGCTATAGACTTGTAATGATTTCACGCTGACAGATTGGCAGCCTTCCTTGTCAGTAATGAAAAGAGTTATTTTATTTTAAAGAAACTAACCTTTCCTCAGCATCCCTTGGATGGCTGCCAGTTTATCAAATACAGTGAGAGAGGTTTAACACACCAGGTGGTATATTGGACAGTAATATGCTTATTCTTAGTCATCAACAAGTTTTCTGTTCCCAGAAAAGGATCTATAAATGAATTGATTCTGGACGGTGGTAAAAAGAGGTAGTGAAAGCTTCAGTGGCCCTTAAGCCAAAGCATTGCCAGTATATTTGCAGGTGGCTGATACCTGATGCTCAAAGTACAAGCTTCCAAATCCCAGGTATTGTTAAGAGATGGTGTCTCTCCTAGAGATAATGGTTTTTGTTATTCATTTCTCTGGCATGAGTCTGTCTGGGGCTCAGGGGAGAAAAGAGAGATATTTTTATAGTTAATGAGCCAGTAAGAGACAAGAAGCACCACAACTCCTGTTTGGAAACAGGGGATCCCTGCTTGGAGTCACAATGTGCCAAATGACCCTACTGGGACCTCTATAGGGGGTGGTGTTTCTTCTTAGTGCACTTCTTACTTAGTTCTTCAAGGTTTTACAGGGAAAGAATTTTTCCCTAACAAGATTAAAAAAAAAAAAAAAAAACCTTTTTTCGCTGATAGCATTTTCTGACAAGTTCCTCATGGAATGCACTGCCTTCCTCATAGTTTAGACCCCTATTGGTTTGATCTCTTAAATAATTTTGCTTCTACTGCCTTTATAACAAGTATATTGCAAAAATACATCATTTCACTGTGTTATGCAATGTTGTGATGCATATTTTTAGGAATGCACTTTTGAACTTCAACTTTTTCACTAGTTTGGAAAGCCAGGAGTAAAATCGATAGTCACAGAGCTTGCACATTGCTTTTCTAAATTTCACTGACCTATATAAACACCACCTCTGTATAACACTTCTGATTTCCCCAGGCAATTGTCAAAAATATGCAAAATAGTATTAGTGCAGTTGAATAATTTTGCATATGCTTACTAGATATTTATAGTTCTTCTATAAGTTGCTTGAGGTCTAGGCCATTGGAGAGTGGGGATGTTACTCCCAGAATTGAAGAGTAAGCATAAGCATGAGGGTAACATTTGTGTTTTGCTTTATAGGCTGTAGTTATGGCTTCCGCACTTTATTTTTCGAAACTGGAAAGTGAGAATCAGAGAAGTCACTGCTTGCCCAAAGGTGTCCAGTAAAAATGGTCTAAGTCAGGACACAAGCCCATTACTCTGATCCCAAATTCCATGCCCCTTCCACTGCCCCATGCACCTTGGATGAGGAAAATTGTTTGGAGGAAAGAAGTGGTACTGATATGGAGGCAAATATATGGATTCCATTTTAGAAACGATGAGTTTGAAGCAAGAAAACATAAAAGCACTAACATTTTCTCTAAAATACCTTAAGAATATTTCACTTATAAAAATAAATTTGAAGGAAACTCACATGGATTGATTCAGTTATTTAAAAAATATACTTTAATGCAAATCACCCTTCATGCTTCAAGTTATCTGCTTGGGGATGACCATAGACTAGCCCTGAGAACATCTGCATTTTATTAAGTACAGTTCCTCTCTTGTACTCTTTAAAATAAAAACCATTTAATATTATGTTATCTTATCCCATAGAGACCCACCTATTACACTGCATTACTTTCCAAATTTATCCTGAAAATATTCAACCTTGTATATAGTTTATGTCTTGAATTCTAGGAATAATATCTCAGTCTGGAAAGGTCTAGGCAGATGGAAGAGACTTTGTTTACTCTCTGAGAGTCAACACTAGGGGTTGAAATTTATCTTACTTACCATAATGAAAAATGTCCAAATGAGTGACTCAGGTTTAAGTTGAAGATATGCTCAGGTCAATGGAATAGAGTCTATGTGGCAAAAAAAAAAAAGAATTTTCAATCAACTTTAAATCTGTCCCAAGAGATAGATCAGGTGGTATGCAGTGCATCTCACTAAAACTGGTAAAAGTTCATCCAGGAACATTTAGTTATATTCAAGAAATATGATGGTAGAACTTTTGGTTAGAGAGGGTAACTCTTAACACTGTTCTATAAAACATTAAAAGAATTTTTTTATAAATTATATTTAGTTAATCTTTATTGTTATAAACAATATATTTCAGAGCCAGATGAGTCCACCAAAAACATGCAAAGTTAGAGAAGTTTAGGGTGCTTGTGTCTATTATAGTAGGAACAAGGCAAAACGAAGCTTAAAAGAGGAGTCACACACATCCTTCTATTAAGGGAAGGCAAATTTTACTGTAATTGGGACTTGTCATTTGTCTTGAACTCTTTAAAAAATTCCTTGGAGTTGGCAAACCCAAAACTTATTTTGGTTGAGTCTTTCCCTCAACTTCTAAAACTAAGTGATTTCTAGGGAGACTTAATCTACAAGCTTCAGAGTCATTTACACTTAACTCATCAAAATGTTTGGTAAGGGCTATTTGATATGCAAGATGTCTTTTAAAGCCATTTTCCTTAGAAACAGGAAATTGTTCTTTGTTTTGTTTTGTTTCTTTTCTAAGAGTATACTATCTAGGAACCCAGAAAGCTGGTTTTGAGACCGACTTTAAAATTTTTAACAACTAGAGTTAAACAGATCCTATACATAGAGAACCGCATTCTTTAAAATGTAGTTTTAGCATAGCCTACTGACTTAGGGTGCCAATACACAGAATTACTGTTAACTAATTAACACCAAATAAATGCCCAACGATTTTTTTTCTGGGAAAATATAAAAGGCAAAGCTGTCTCTAGAAGACATAGAAAGTATTGCTGTATTATTGATAACCACGCAAGGAATTAAAATAGAGTCAGTTATTATTTCCTAATAAGGCATCATGCCTCATCAGTTTTGTAGAACTGTAAACTACAGAAAATGCAGAACAAATGAACAAATGTTGATGAGTTCAGAGCTAGTCTATGGTCATCCCCAAGCAGACAAATTGAAGGGTGATTATATGTATTGTATTAAAATAGTTTTTCTTTAATAATTGAATCAACTCATGTGAGTTTCTTCCAAATTTATTTTATAAATGATATATTCCTTAAGCATTTTAGAGAAAAATGCTCATGGCTTTTATGCTCATTGTTTTCTAGCTTCAAACTCATCATTTCTAAAATGAAATCCATATATTTGACTCCAAATAAGTATCACTTCTTTCCTCCCAAACAATTTTCCTCTTTCAAGGCACATGGGACAGTGGAAGGGGCATAGAATTTAGGATCAGAGTGATGGGCTTGTGTCCTGAGTGACCATTTTTACTGGGCACCCTTGGGCAAGCAATGACTTCTCTAATTCTCATTTTCCACTTTTGAAAAATGAAATGTAGAAGCAATAGCTATACCCTATAAAGCAAACACAAATGTCACCCTCATGCTTATGTTTATTTTCCAATCTCTCTATTGGCCAATGACCTAGAAATCAATCCTTGCCTTCTTTTTTGAATTTACATCCTCCCCATCCTTCAGGCCATAGTGGGTTACCATAGTTTCCTCTTCTTAATTCACCCTGCATAACACATCAAGACATATCTTTCTGAGGCATAGGCTTGAAGAGGATGATATCTACTATAAACTTTTCTTCCTTGATTCCCTGTGACTTCCAATTTTATAGTCTGATAATATTGACCAGAGATGGGATGAATAGATGTGAATTTCTGGGACACTGAAAAATACTAAAATACTAAATTTAAACTGCTTAAATTTGAATAACATATTTGCTAAGTTAATATGCATATCCTATATAAATACATACACACATTCACCTACACATACATATATATATGAGTATATGGGGCATGAGTATATGGGGCTTCCCTAGTGGCTAAGTGGTAAAAAATCCACCTGCCAATTTAGGAGACATGGGTTCTCTGAGTCAGGAAGAACCCCTGCAGAAGAAAATGGCAACCAACTCCAGTATTCTTGCTTGCAAAATCCCATGAACAGAGGATCCTGGTGGGCTACAGTCCATGGGGTCACAAAAAGTTGGATATGACTTAGCAACTAAACAATAACACATGTAATACATATATATATATATATATATATATATATATATATATATATGCATGTGTGTGTGTGATATGCTGTGCTTAGCCATTCAGTCTTGTCCAACTCTTTGTGACCCCATGGACTATAGTCTACCAGGTTCCTCTGTCCATGGGATTCTCCAGGTAAGAATACTGGAGGGCATTGCCATACCCACCTCCAGGGAATCTTCCCAACCCAGGGATTAAACCCAGGTCTCCCAAATTGCAGGTGTATTCTTTACCATCTGAGCCACCAGGGAAGCCTATATATCTATATCTATATCTATAATGTGTGTGTGCACATGTGTATATATATATATATATATATATATATATATATATATATATATATTCATAAAATAAGAATAGTTCTGTTCAGTTCAGTCACTCAGTCGTGTGTGCCTCTTTGCCACCCTATGAACTGCAGAATGCCAGGCCTCCCTGTCCATCACCAATTCCCAGAGTTGACCCAAACCCACGTCCATTGAGTCAGTGATGCCATCAAGCCATCTCATCCTCTGTCATCCCCTTCTCCTCCTGCCCTCAATCTTTCCCAGCATCAGGGTCTTTTCAAATGAGTCAGCTCTTGGCCAAAGTGGCCAAAGGGCCAGAGTATCAGGTGGCCAAAGTATCGGAGTTTCAGCTTCAACATCAGTCCTTCCAATGAGCACCTAGGACTGATCTCCTTTAGGATGGACTGGTTGGATCTCCTTGCAGCCCAAGGGACTCTAAAGGGTCTTCTCCAACACCATAGTTCAAAAGCATCAATTCTTCAGCTCTCAGTTTTCTTTATAACCCAACTCTCACATCCATACATGACTACTGGAAAAACCATAGCCTTGACTATATGGATCTTTGTTGGCAAAGTAATGTCTCTGCTTTTTAATATGCTGTCTAGGTTGGTCATACCTTTCCTCCCAAGGAGTAAGCATCTTTTAGTTTCATGGCTGCAATCACCAAAATAAGAATAAGCATTTCTTAAATGGTCTCCAAAGAATAAAGCAATGGAAACTTAAGAGTGATAGCAATTACTTGAACTGTTTAGAAATCTTTACCAATTATCAAAACAACCAACATTTATGAAGCAACTGTGTGTGCACGCTTGCTCAGTTGTGTCTAACTCTTTGCAACTCCATGGACTCTAACCCAGCAGGCTCCTCTGTTCATAGAATTTTCCAGGCAAAAATACTGGAATATGTTGACATTTCTTACTCCAGGGAATCTTCATGACCCAGAGATCGAACCCTCATCTCTTGCATTTCCTGCATTAGCAGGCAGATTTTTTATACCACTCCACCATCTGGGAAGCCTGAAGGAACTATATGTGCTGTGTATTATTTTAGATTTGGGGGATAAATGAGTAAGCATTGCTTCCATGGACATTACAGCATAAAAGGCTGAAAAACATTAATCCCACAACCACAAGTCAATGCAAATTTCAGTTGAGATAAGTAACATCAGTAAATGAAAGACATTAACAGGGAAATTTTATGTAGTCAGGGAGATCAGACAAATCTCAGAATAAGTAATGATTGGGTTGAGTTATGTAAGAACAGTCAAAATTAAACAATATTTTGGGTTTGGAATGGGAGGTGAAAATAAAGAAAAGTATTCCAGAGGAAAGAGCAGGCACAAAGGTCCTGTGGTAACTGGAATGAAAAGTTTGAGGAACTATAAGATATCAAATATATTTGGAACATAAAGAGTGGGGTAGACTATGACATTAAAAAACTAGAGAAGAAATTAGGGGCTTATGAAGATGCTGTTATAGGTAACAGAAACCTCTCCAGCTAGTTTAAAGAGAAGGTACATATTAGTTGCCAGAATTTTCAGAAGTAAAGGAGGCCAGCTCAAAGGCCCCTTAATTAAGAGAAATACAGGCAAGGGAAATTTCAGAACTAAATACCTTGCTTTCCATCACAAATTGCTTAATATTCACTCAGCCAGAGGCTGAACATCGGGATCTCTATAATAATGGATCCATCACCTTGTTTAACAAAAGAACTGTACAACCTTGCTCTATTCCCATCTACCTCCCAATACCAGAAAGGAGGATCTGCTTGTGGGAGCCAACCACACATCTATAAACTAGCAGCATGGAGATCTGGGAATTTTTGGTTTGAAATTCTTCCTTAGGAAGACAGGATTGACAAAAGGAGGGATAATCATGATGAAAAAAGGGAAGAGATGCCCAAAGGTTTAGGACACTGAAAAATGACAGATGTCATGGATAAAGTCTGACTGGAGATACATATTCGTAAATTGTTAAAGTTGTTATTGTAATTAAAGCTGAGAACCTGAATGAGTATACATGGTAAGATCATAGGTGTGAGATGGTAGAATACTCTTTCTGTGGATATTTGACAAACACTGTGTTAGCATTATGAGTAAATATTTAGTTCATTTCAGTTTACTCAGTCATGTCTGACTCTTTCTGACTCCATGGACTACAGCATGCCAGGCTTCCCTGTCCAACACCAACTCCTGGAGCTTGAGTCAGTGATGCCATCCAACCATCTCACCCTCTGTTGTCCCCTTCTCCTCCTGCCTTCAATCTTTCCCAGCATCAGGGTCTTTGATGAGTCAACTCTTTGCATCATGTGGCCAAAGTATTGGAGCTTCAGCTTCAGCATCAGTCCTTCCAATGAATACCCAGGACTGATCTCCCTGCCAAAATCAAAAAAGAGACATTTTAATTTATAATGAAATCCTCCATTTCCACTGTTTCAGAGCATGTGAATCTACTTTGTGAAGTTATACTTCATAGAAGAGAGGAATAAAGGGGAAAGACACTTTAAAATATTGATTTCCTTTAGGAGTGACTGGTTTGATTTCCTTGTAGCCCAAGGGACTCTCAAGAGTCTTCTCCAACACCACAGTTCAAAAGCATCAGTTCTTCAGTTCTTAGCTTTCCTTATGGTCCAACTCTCACATCCATACATGACTACTTGGAAAAAAAAAATCTTTGACTAGATGGACTTTTGTCAGCAAAGTAATCTCTGAATTCTAATATGCTGTCTAAGTTGGTCATAGCTTTTCTTCCAAGGAGCAAGTGTCTTTTAATTTCATGGCTGCAATCACCATCTGCAATGATTTTGGAGCCAAAACACAAGAAAATAAAGTCTGTCACTATTTCTATTGTTTCCCCATCTATTTGCCATGAAGTGATGGGAGTGGATTCCATGACCTTAGTGTTTTGAATGTTGAGCTTTAAGCCAAGTTTTTCATTCTCCTTCACCTTAATCAAGAGGCTCTTTAGTTCCTGTTCACTTTCTGCCATAATGGTGGTGTCATCTGTATATCCGAGGTTATTGATATTTCTCCCAGCTATCTTGATTCCAGCTTGTGTTTCATCTAGCCTGGCAGTTTGCATGATGTACTCTGCATGTAAGTTAAATAAACAGGGTGACAATATACAGCCTTGATATACTCCTTTCCCAATTTGGAACAATCCATTGGTCCATGTCCGGTTCTAACTGTTGCTTCTTGACCTGCATACAGGTTTTGCAGGAGGCGGGTAAGGTGGTCTGGTATTGCCATCTCTTTAAGAATCTTCCACAGTTTCTTGTGACACACACAGTCAAAGGCTTTAACATTTTAGAGTAAATATTGGGTTGGCCAAAAAGTTCTTATAAAAAACCTGAATGAAATTTTCAGCCAACCTAAAGCTGCATTAAAATCTTATGTAGAATATAGTAGAAGAATAGAGAGCACTGGTCAGGCAGAGAACACTCACATAGCAAAGGAGACTCCAGAAAATCCATCTCCATATCCCTCCTCTTATTCATTCTTCCAACTGCCAAATAGAGACCAAACTTGGGGTCTTTTTTGAGCACTTTATTCTCAACATGTCTGAAATTGTATTTATCATCTATTTTCCTCCCTCACTTACATCTATTTGTTCCTTTTTTACACATTTACCGGCACAACCAACCCTCCAAGTCATTGTGCAAGTTGAAATCTGGAAATCACACTTAGTCTCCTTTCCTCACACCCCTCATTCAACCAATCAGCAGGGATTTTAAATTCCATTACACAGCTCTCTCCCAAATCTGGCATCTCCCCTCAAATCTTGTATTAGAGCTTCATGTCAACAGCTATTGCAGAAGCTGAGATTTGGTATTTTAGCAACAAAATCACTCTAGTGCATGAGTCAGCACATATTTTTCTCTAAAGGACCAAATAGTAAATATTTTTGCCTTTGGGAGCCAGAAGGCCCCTGTTGTAAGTTCTCAGCTCTGCTGAACTTTGAGAGAGGAACAAAGCCTTAAATAATAGAAAGAGATCTGGAATGTTGCAAATTCTAACAGCAGAAAACATAACTTTGCAGAGAGAGGTCCATCTCACAATTTCCTTGAAATCACATCAAGAAGATAATTATGAGTGAGCTACACTTGGTAATAACTTTGTGAAGAATTATCTGAGGCATTTTTATGCCCTCCTTCCCCAGTATATGACAAATCCTAGCTTGATTTTAGATGAAGGAGCACTGACAATTTAAGAAAACACATGCTATATGCTAGAACAAGTTAATGTTCTGTAGCAGTAAGTACATTTGTTTGTAATGTGGATCATTGTCAGACGCAACTCTTTAAGCCTTGGGGAAATTCCCTCTGTGTACCCTGGATCTGACACCAGGTTAGGCTATTTCACAGTTGTCAGTTCAGGGAAACACTCATAAAGAAGACAGACTAGGAAAAACTGAGAATTTAATACTTACTAGACAACCCACTCCAGTATTCTTGCCGGGAGAATCCCATGGACAGAGGAGCCTGGCAGGCTATAGTCATGGAGTCGCCAAAAGTGGAAACTACTGAGTGACTAAACAGCGTATGATCAAACATGGCTTCCCTGGTGTCTCACGCGGTAAAGAATTTGCCTGCAATGTGGGAGACCTAGGTTCAATCCCTGGGTCGGGAATCCCCCAAAGAAGGGAATTGTTACCCACTCCAGTATTCTTGCCTGGA
This sequence comes from Cervus canadensis, assembly GCF_019320065.1. Lineage (NCBI taxonomy): Eukaryota > Metazoa > Chordata > Mammalia > Artiodactyla > Cervidae > Cervus > Cervus canadensis. The sequence goes on along the minus strand of NC_057395.1, from coordinate 22,471,947 downwards.
AAAATCTACAGACTGGAGATCCTGGAAGGCTGTAGTCCAAAGGGTTGCAAAAAGTCAGAAGTGACTAAGGGACTGTCACGTGCACATAGGATCATATGATAACATCTGTACTATTCTAATCAAATACCTCTGGGCTTGGGAAATAAGAGCAAAGTTTCTCTCTGTGGATTTGTTTTTGGACTACTATTTCTCTCTTTTGAAATACTACAATCTGCTCTGATGTCCCACCCAAGTCGTCTTTTTTTTTTTTTTTTTAATTTGGAATATAGTTGATTTACATTGTTGTTTTAGCTTCACGGGTACAATACACTACTTCAGTTATACATATACATATATTAATTATTTTTCACATTATTTTCTAACATGAGTTACTACAGAGTATTGAATAGAGCTCTGTGTGCTGCTATACAGACCTTCCCTGGTAGCTCAGAGGGTAAAGTGTCTGCCCTCAATGCGGGAGACCAGGGTTCAATCCCTGGGTTGGGAAGATCCCCTAGAGAAGGAAATGGCAACCCACTCCAGTATTAGGTCCTTGTTCGCTATCTATCTTATATATAGTGCTGTGTGTGTTAGTCGCTCAGTCGTGTCTGATCCTTTGTGACCCATGGACCGTAGCCCGCCAAGCTCCTCTGTCCATGGGATTTTTCCAGGCAAGAATACTGGAGTGGGTTGCCATTTCCTCCTCTGGTTGATCTTCCCAACACAGAGATCAAGCCTGCTTTTCCTGTGTCTCCTGCATTGCAGGCAGATTCTTTTCCTGCTGTGCCATAGGGGAAGCCACAGTATGTGTGTGTTAATCCCAAACTCCCAATTTATTCCTGTTCCTCACATTCCCCTTTTAGTAACCACAAGTTTTTTTCCAAAATCTGTAAGTCTGTTTCTGTTCTGTAAGTAAGTTCATTTTTATCATTAAAAAAAAAAAAATTAGTTTCCATATATGAGAGATGTTGTGATACTTGTTTTTCTCTGACCACCCAGAAACTCTTTAGGGGTCTTCCTGCATCCTTCCTCCAGAGGCTGTTCAACCATCTACTAAAGGCTCATCACTCCTCTGTTCTCTAGAGGAGCATCCTCAGGTGAGCAGGAGCCACTTTGCTGGGCAGATTGTTCTGCAAGAGCAATGCTTGTTCTGATCCCTTGCCTCAAGGTGAGACCAATGCAGTGATGCAGTTGACACTGCAGGGTTACCGGTGGGATCGGACTGAACCCACACTGCACATTATACTTCCTATTGCTTAGCTCCCTTCCCACATTCACCCTTCTTCCCTCCTTTCCTTTTCCCTGGTGACACCTTTCAATAAATCACAGGCAACTTAGTTTCAATGTCAGGCTTCTCCACTTCTAGGACTCAGACCTGGCACAGTTGTGGACAAAATGGGGAATCCTAGAAGAGAAGCTTGAAATTCATAAGAAAATAAAGGTATCATGGTGAGAAATGAAATAATTTATGTTTATAAACTCTTCATCATCAATGCTCATTAATCTTTGGGCTTTAAAACTAAACATTAATTTTTTAAAATTAAATTCAAATATTTATATAAAGATACATCACACACATAATAAAGGAATCAGGAGGATTTCAAATATTTTGGAACTCTTTTTTTCTTCTCCTTTTTTCTCTTTTATTTAAAAACTTTTGATAGCTAGAACACTGGCTACTCTTATAATGCTAACTCTGGTGTTGGCAGATGGAAAGAAGCAGAATCTTCCTCAACTTCTAAGAACTTTCACCTTCTAAGAACTTTCAAACTATCAAATACCTGATTTCTTATTCCTTATAAAATCTTACAGTTATGAAATAATTTTCAAAGAATCTGGTTTATCTCTTTCCATTGAAAGAGTCCCTATAAGTAAAGAGAGAAACCATTCCTGTCAAAATTCTGGGTCTACTCAGGACTAATGGAGTTTCTTTGTTTCTCAGCAAAATCTCTTGCCCTCAAACCAGCTGCTAAAGTTGAACACCACAAATGATTCTTTCAAAGTGATTCTGAAAGAAGATTCTGATTCCATATGCAGGAATCCAAATTTCTTTAACTTTACACACAAGATCAGAACTCCACATCTTAATAACCATATAACTCTATAAAGAATTACCCCTGATTTCTCTGATAGATCATCACTGACTAAGGAACAAAAAAGGTTTCATGAAAGCATTCCACCTGTATTGCTGGCAGATGACTTATAAATGTCACACAGACACAGGCCTACTACTGGCTCACAGAATAAGTTAAATAAACGACTGAACATCTGCTGGTAAATACACAGCAAACAAAAAATGCAATCCAGTGCCAAACATATGTGTGGGGTGGGCCTCGTCTCTGCTCATAAACCAAGCAATGTGCTCTGCTAATCGTTAGTGGAGTTATTGATTTTAGATGTGTATCACACAGCTATAATTTTGTCAGAGAGTAGACCACATAAGTTGTTCTTTTTCTGGTTGTTTCATTTTGTCTTATTCCAAAACTCTGTAAATTGACGACCAGGACAAAAATTATAATTGACATCATCTGTGGGAAATATTTCATAAAACAACAGGCCCAGATGTAGGATTAAAGCCATGTGGTAGTAAAATACCCCACTGAAAAAGGGCCAGGTTCCATGATTTCTTACAAAAACAGATGTGCTCTCACTCCCCTCTCCTTGTTTTTCAATGCTTTTTTTTTTTTTTTTTTTAACTCCAAATAATTCCTCCTCCCAACTTTTTTCTCTCTCTCTCTTCACAATTGTACTGGAGAGGGTTCATAAATGGATTACAGATGCAAGCTTGTACTTCAAAATCCTAACTGTCACAGTCTCTGAAATAAAATAAATGAAACATTTGGGGGAATTACATTGAACTATGGTAAAGGTAATGAGAATTATGCAAACATGTCTGCTTGGCATTTGTCTAGCATCTTGGGGTATGAACAGATGATCTCCTGGACAATGCAAACTGCAGACCAGGGAATAGGAAGTATGTCCGAGATGCAGCAACAGAGCTGACTCCTCTGAAAGCCTCTTGTTCTATTAGGAAAGTTTGTATCTTTGGGGTTTGGATGAGCTTGTGCAAGGTCTAACATGTACTATCTTCCTTGAGGTGAGACTTTTGGATAGAGATAGGGTGCAGAAAAATAAGAATACTTTGAGCCTCAGTCTCTTGGTTCAAGTTCCTTTTAGTTGTGTTACTGCTCTAAAACTCCCATTTGGAAATGTTGGGAACCACATGAGTGGAATTCTAGGGCACAAATAAGCTATATTGTCTGATAACTAAAAGGGCAGTGAAGAACTGTACACAACCAAGATTCTACCGAAGACTTTGGTGTCATATGGAACCCATTGCAATATCACTGATTATAATTAATTAATTCAGCATTTATAGGGCATCTCAGTATCAACCTCCACTAATGTGCCAAGATAACACAGTATTAGAAGGCTATAATACAGTGTAAAAAAATTCTAAATTCCCATCATGTGTCACTGCTAAAGTTTCAACAAAATATCTACATTTTTCAGCTCTTTCCTTTCTGGCCCTTCTATATTGAAACAAACAGTAAATTTGTTTAGAACCAAACGATACTTAACTCTAGTTTCCTTGCATTTCTAAAAATCTCTTTTTATAGGATTGAATGAAGACTAGAACTCAAGTATCAGCTGAACTTCAGGAGACTAGAGCTGAATAATAACTCAAGAAGATTATCTTGATGCTCCGCTTTTAGCATCCTTCTGCCAGTTCCTCAGATGTGCAGCTCATGGCCAAACATCTTTGTGTTTTGTGGGAATACATTAAAGGAGGAATGAAAAAGGGCTGGGTGTACAGCATGAGACAAGTGTGAGGGGCCAGGAGAAAGGCAGGTCTATGATTCTTCCCCAGACACCAAAGACAAATCAGAATGTTTTTTTTCTAAGTTTTAATGATTTTTTCTTTTATTACTACAGAAATGAAATGAAAAGTAAGGACTCTGTAAGAAAACTGTAAAAATAAATGATTGATCCATCCCAAAGAATGTTTAGTGTATTGCTAAGGGGTGGTGAGTGGAGAGAGAATAAATGGAGAAGCACAATCAAGTGTGTTATAAATGCAATTTATTGGCTACTTATCACGTAAAAACTCCAGGGTCGAAACATGTACATTTTGTAGCAGATTTGCTCTTCAAAATAGCCCTATGAAGGAGATATTATTAAAGACTTTACATGAGAAAACTGCAGCTCAGAAAGAATAAATTGCTTGTCCAAAGTCACATTGTAACTAAATAAAGGAGCCAGTTTCATGGATGTTCCAACCATATTCTGATCTGCTTGACACCACATCCACCTTCTTACTATTCTAACTTTTTACACTGTACAGCTTCTAAGTTTTGACTTCAGATGCTTCTATTAGTGCAGGTTGTTATAACACTAAGTTATCTAGAAACCTCAACCTTTCTCTCTATATATAGCATATTTGTATATCACAGTGTTTGGGTTCTAACTTTTGCTACTAGATACTTCTGAGTGTGCCAAGAATTGATTTTTTTATTTTTAACTTTTATTATATATATATAAAACATAAAACCATAAAGGTAGTTTTATGCCATTTTAATCATTTTAAGTGTATGATTCAGTAGCATTATATTCTCAAAGGGGGCAAGAGAGGATGAGATGGTTAGATGGCATCATCAACTCAATGGACATGACTTTGAGCAAACTCTGGGAAATAGTGAAGGACAAGGAACCCTGGTGTATTTCAGTCCATGGGGTCCCAAAGAGTCAGACACGACTGAGCAACTGAACAACAACAACAAATTCACAGTGTTGTACAACTATCACTACTCTTTCGAAAACTTCTCCACCATCCCAAACAGATACTCTGTACTTATTAAATAATGACTCCCCATTTTCTCCTCCTCCCTACCCCTAGTAATCTCTATTTTCTCTCTCTTATAAATTCGTCTATTCTATATATTTAATATAAATGAAGATCTTTTTGGTCTTGCTTATTTCACTTAGTATAGTTCATCTAAGTTGTACCTGCATCAGAATTTCATTCTTTCTTATCTCTGAACAACATTGCATTATATATATGGATATACCACATATTGTTTATCCATTCATCTACTGATGACACCTAGGGGTTCCACTTTTTGGCTATTGTGAATAACGCTGCAGTGAATATTGATACACGTATCTCTTTCAGTCTTTGTTTTCAGTTCTCATGTGTATATACTTAGGAATAGAATTACTGGGGTTTAAAGCAATTCTGTATTTAACTTCTTGAGAAACTGCCAAACTGCTCTACCCTGTAGCTATACCATTTTACCTTCCTATGTAAAAAGCATTTCCCTTTAAAAAAATCATTATAGCCTTCTTACTAGGTGTGAATTGATATCTCATTGCAGTTTTGACCTGCATTTCTCCAATGATTAGTGCCGTTGAATAACTTCTCATATGCTTATTGGGCATTTGTTTATCTTCTTGGAGAAATATCTATTCAAAGCCCCTTCTACATTTATATATGTATTAAACCCTTCTCAAACATATGGTTTGCAAATATTTTCTCCTTTTCTTTAAATACTCTTTTTGCTTGACAATATCTTGTAATGAACAATTTAAAAAAATTTTTTAGACTAGGTCCAATCCACCTATTTTGCTTTCGCTTTTCATGCTTTCAGAATCAAATTGAGAGAGTTAATTCTTAGGTAGGTTGATAAGGAGTCCAGGGCCCTCAAAGAGGAAGGGGTCCAGGGCCCTTGAGGAGGAAAATGGGGTCTAGAGCTCTCAAGGAGGAGAAAAGGACAAACTTTATTTTCTACATTCCTTCATCTTAGTCACATAATTTGCTTTTTCTTTAAACCCAGATCTTATTTTCTCCTTCTTAACAGGAACTTGTGATTAATCCTATTATATTATGTGGGAGTGGGTCTGGTAAGACTTTTCAATTGTTAGTTCTAATTTTGCAATTTAAGGTGTATGTTATGGGAGTGGGTCTGGTAAAAGTATATAAAGCCTTGCTAGGACTAGCAAGGGGGGCACTCTGTGTCCCCCTTCTGATGCCTGTGTCAGAAGCTTTCTCTGTCCTTTTTTCACTGTAATAAAACTCCTGCCACAAAAAAAACTCCGAGTTTTCAAGACTGGTCCCTGGTGCCAAAGCTAAATCTTCTTTGGAGATCATGAATCTGACATCATTCACTATAAGCTATCAATATGTAAGAATCTGTTGTCAAGTTCAAGGTTATGAAGACATGCCTATGTTTTCTTCTACTAGTTTTATGATTTGGACTCACACAGTTGTTGCTGATCCATTTTTAGTTAATTTTTGTTTATGAAGTGAAGAGTTGAATGCCATCATTTGCAATTGGATATCCAGTTGCTCTAGCACTATTTGTTGACAAAATTGCGTTTTCATTCATATGCCAAGTCTGAGAACTGATTCTTGGGAATCAAGAATTAAAGCAGTTTTGCCTCTAAGGAATACTTTAATCACCAAGTAGGTCATATTGACAGACATTTAATGCAATAACTATATAATTCAATAGCCATTTAGTTAACCACCTAATTTTTTTTCTGATTTTCCCCAAAGAGATCACTGGAGAGCTTTGAAATTTTAGAACCACAATAACAAAGTGTTTCTGTGGTCACAAATGCGTGATTATTTGGGGGTTAGAAAATGAGAGAGAAAAAAAGAAAAACTTTAAAGGAGAGGGAAAATGATTTCAGTAGCAGAGCAGGAGATATGGGATAGAAGTTCTAGCAATGACCTTTGGAAGGGAAGGCCCTCCCAGTTGCCAATGGGCTCTCACTCTTATTTTATAAGAAGAGCATATGAGAATTGGTCTTGACTTGAGTAGGTAAAAATTTGAACTGGTTAGTACAGAAGGCTGTCGTTGGCTAAAGTAAGCAGATATCCAAGCACAAGTCACAGAGTTCCTAATAATGAATCAATTTAGTAAGAAAATTACAACCTTGGATGGAACAATGAAGAGAAAAATCCATATAGTCAAAGCTATGGTTTTCCCAGTAATCATTTATGGATGTGAGAGCTGGACCATAAAGACAGCTGAGCACCAAAGAAATGATGCTTTCAAATTGTGATGCTGGAAAAGACTCTTAAGATTCCCTTGGAAGAAAGGATATCAAATCAGTTAATCCTAAAGGAAACCAATGCTGAATATTCATTGGAAAGACTGATGCTGAAGCTCCAACACGTTGGCCACCTGATGCTAAGAGCTGACTCATTGGAAAAGACTCTGGGAAAGACTGAAGAAAAAAGAAGAGGGAAGCATAGGAAGATAGGGTGAGATGGCATCACTGACTTAATGGACATGAATTTGAGCAAACTCTAGGAGACAGCAAAGGACAGGGAAGCCTGGCATACTACAGTCCATGGGATTGCAAGAGTTGGACACAACTTAGTGACTGAACAATCACAACAACTACCCAAGAGGTATGAAGAGTAAGGCCACATATCAGTGAATTTGCTCACACCATGTCTGTACTTCCAGTGCAACATATAAGCATCAAATCAAGAAACTGTGGCAAGATCCAACACATAGGTAGGAAAAATGGTCTCCTGTGATCATTCCAGGAATGTGGGCTATCAGATAATGAACAGCAAGACTCTTCTAGACCATATCTGGTGATAGGAATTGTATCTTCCCTTCAATTGGCTCAGAGTCAGGAGTCTTGAGTCTGAGCATGAAATGAAGTAGATTTGACAGTCAGGCTGGGCTGACATAGCAGAAGAAAACAGAAAAGAGTATAGCCCTGTTGGAAAGGAAGCCAGAGACACCAACTCTCTGCAGCCATAACAACACCCTAGGCTATCTCTCTGTGAAAAGGAAATCAGGTAAAAACTTTTGTTTCTGAAGCCAATCCTACATTACATTTCTAACTTCTCTTTTTGCAGAGCTAGGAATTTCAAAAGCAGAAACCAAGAGTGTAAAAAATAGAACTAAGAACTGAACTACCACAGAATTTGATAGCAATATTTTCATGAGACAGTGTCATAGAGAAGATAATTTCAAAATCTATTAGTGGTTCATGGTCATCACACATGGTCATCTATTTATGTCAGTCATATATATATATATATATATATATATAGGAAGACTTTCAGGATGAGAAGTGCTAAACTAAAAGGTTTGCATCAGGACATACTATTCTATTCCTGATTTTGTAGTTTCCTTTCCATCTTCAGATTTTCACCAAGTCCTTGAAAGGTTTGGGGAGCTATACTTGGTGGGGCAATCTGATGAAATATATTAACGTTTCATTGAACATGCACCGAAACAAATATCCTTAAATAGTTTCTATGTAGCAACAGGGCTTCCTTATTCATTAAAAAAACAAATGACAAGGAAGAATAAGCCCAGGAAAGAGGCAGGGCTACTTTGGTGTTGGTTATTTCAAAATGTGATGAGAAGTGACCTGAGAAGAAATATTTTTATTTCCTCATCAACACTGGTTAAAATAATAATATGAAAGAATCATTGAGCCCTTTGCAGTAGGCTTTCCTTGTACACACTCAGTCAAGTAAAAAAGCTTTACTTTCTTGAAATGCTGTTTTCATCTCATCACTTCCCAATTCAAAAAACTCAATTTCTTCTCTATTGGTCATTAGAGAATGGATTGACTAAAACATTTTTAGCAGTAAAAGAGATCTAAGTCTATATTTAATCTAATATTTCATCCTTCTGACAAAAATGAGAAACAAATTCCCAGAGAAACTAAATTAATTTCTTAAGTCATATAGTAAGTTACTGAGGGACCCAGGCCCAGAACTGGTTCTGACTTCCATTCTTGGGTTCTTTTTGAAATTTCATCACCTCAGGCCATACAGAATCCCAGAGCAAGACTCAGTTCTTTTTCAGCTTTATAGTTACTGCTTACCTCTTCTAAATTGCCCTTTGCAGTTCTTCAATAGTCCCAGGCCTGAAATACCATATCATTTTTTTTTTTCCTCTGCTCAAATGTCTTCCCCTGTTGAGATAAGGTTACATTTCCTAGGAATTCTTCCTGAGCAATTTCAGTCTCAGGAACAATTAATATTAGTTACATTCATTTGCTGTGTTTCCCACCTACTTATTTAAAAGCTTATGCAACAGAGACACAGATGTAGAGAACAAATATATGGACATTGGGTGGTGGGGAACAAGTGAGGGATGAATTGGGAGATTGGGATTGACATATGCAATACACTACTATGCATAAAATAGATAACCAGTGATAACCTACCATATAGCACAAGGAATTTTACTCAATGCTCTGTGGTTACTTAAGTGGGAAAGAAATCCAAAGAAAGAGAGGATATGTATATACTTATCACTGACTCACTTTGCGGTATGGCAGAAACTAATAGCACTGTAAAGCAACTGTACTCCAATAAAAATTAACATAAAAAAGCTTATGACAAACATAAGACTATAAGCTTTCAGAAATAACTTTTTTCCTATGTATCTCAATATTCATATCACTCTATCACATTATTTAAACATGTAGAATATGTTTATATTTGTTAAATAATGCATAAGTGGATAATATTATGGATTCACTCTGTTGAAGTCTCAAAGTTCCATAAAATGCAGAGTTGTAATATAAACAATATCACTTAGTTTGGGGGCTAAAATTAAGATGATTATAATTTGCTGTTGAAATTTTTCTTTATGTAAAGCTGAGATGGGCATAAGTAAAGAGTGCTTTTAAGAGATAGGATCTGGAATTAAAAGGCTAAGAATTTAGCCAGGATCAAGTTTGTTTCTAGCTAAAGCAGAAATCCAAGGCTCATAGTGCTTTCTGTTTTCCCCAAACTTTCAAACTCATTTTCATAAATTCTTCTTTCACAGAATTAGAACAGAATTAGATTCATAGTATCCCTTTGAAACCCACTGGTGATGAGGCAACCAGCACATTCTCTATGTGTCAGTTGATCCCTCACTAATGTCCCCTATTTGAACTGAGGTTATGCACATAGACAGATGCCAAATGAATGGAGATATCACTAGTTTCACTGTTTTGGCCAAAATTCTTAGTTCCTGTCTTGTGCTTTAACCTGCCACTATGGTTTAGTTTCCATAGTTAACAAAATATGAATATCCCATAGCTACTTAAGATGAAAATCAGCCAGAATACATAGTTCATATTTTCAGCAGATTATTTTTATGAAAAAAGGCCAAAAATCTGTTAAAAACAAAATTCAACTGAGTAAATTTAAAGGCCTAATTGGCTTTATTCAGTGATTCATAAATTCAGCTTCTAGGTGATGCAGAAGTAAAGAATTCTTCTGCCAATGCAGAAGACAGAGGAGACATGAGTTCAATCTCTGGGTGGGGAAGATTCCATGGAGTAGGAAATGTCAACACACTCCAGTATTTTTATATGAAAAACTTCATAGACAGAGGAACCTGAGGAGCTATAGTCCATGGGGTCACAAAAATTTGGGCGTGGGAACTATCAGGTAGATTATCTCACTAGTGCTGATCAGGAAGTGCCAGAATGACCAGTTAAGCTTACATTCCTGAGGGATGTTGAAAGTATAATTAGATTAAATATTAAGTCTCAGTTTGATGGTGTGGACTTAGCATAAGTGACACACTGTTTTGGACCTGTTGTAAAATCTCTTCTTTGACAGCACACGCTAAAATCTCGTTATGAAGCAAAGTGGCTTTATCTCTGGGCATAAAAGAGAATAGATTTAGTAGAAGAATAGGAAATTGATGATCAAATGAATTCTACAGAAAAGAGAACTAAGAAAGTGACAAAGCTATAAATGGTTTTGGGAATGAATCTTGTTGTCCTGGTACATGCGTGGGTTGGAAAAGAATTTCCAGACATGAGGCAGAATTAGAAGAGAATAAAGTTTATTAGAGTGGGAGATGTTGTTAGAACAGCGGGCCAGCTCCAGGGAGAGCAGAACGCTTTTGCAGGCTTGCAGCCAATTTTTATAGCTTCAAGACAGAGAAAATTCCCACAGGAATCATGGCATTAGGTGATTGGCTAGAATGCTGTAGGATGGGTACTTTACATAATATGAGGTCAGGGAACTGGCTGGTTTAGATCTGGAGATTCATGACAACAGTTGCTATGGTGCTTGATCAGTTCCAGAGATTTTTATCCAGTGCCATTGGTACAAGGCTCCACACCTGTGACCTTGGTATAGGGCTCCACATTTATCAAGGGAAGGATCAATAAAGCATTGATAAAGCATTGACTTGTGGGACATTACTTCTAATGGCCACCAAAGAGAAGCCGAAGTTAAAAAATAAACTCATAAATTTCAATCACGTTCCTAGCAGGAAACAAATGTTTTCAGAGAGTTTTATGAAGGAAGCACAATTGACCCTTGAAAAACACTGATATGAACAGTGTGTTTCCACTTACCATGAATTTTTTCAATAAATATTTACTACAGTGTTACACAGGCTTCCCAGGTGACACTAGCAGTAAAGAGCCCCTCTATCCCCCAATTAGTGCAGGAGATGTAAGAGACATGAGTCCTGTCCCTGGATCAGGAAGATCCCCTGGAGGGCATGGCAACCCACTCCTGTATTCTTGCCTGGAGAATCCCTTGGACAGAGGAGCCTGGGGGGCTACAGCCCATAGGGTCACAAAGAGTCAGATACTGAAGTGACTTAGCATGCATGCACAGTGTTACACAATCTATACTTAGTTGAATCTGTGAATGTGGGCACCACGCTATGGAGGATAGACTGCAGTGTTTACACAGATTTTCAATTGCAGGGCTAAGGGTGGTGGTGGTGGTGTCAGGCGTCAGTGCCCCTAATGCGCATGTTTTTTTAAGGGTTAACTGTGAATATAGAGGTCAGTGTTGGGTTAAGGAAACCAACAAAGGATGTGAAAATACCAGGAACAACATTAAGAGATCTTATGAGTCCTAGACTTATTACTCCTCATTGCAAGAGCAGTGTAAATGGTTACTGGTACTGAGAAGATGCTATGACAGCGGCTAGAGGAATGAAGTCACTGTTAGAATTGTGGCTGGGCAGGGAGTGAGGAAGGAAAATAATTACTCTAACATCTTTCTTCTAGTTCTTCCTAAAGAACTTCTGATCATTTTCTAGAGGAGTTCCATGACTAAACCCAGCGGGAAGCCAGAAGGCAGGAAAGCATAAATGCTGCAATTTGTAGAGAATAGTTTCTGGGGTAAAGATTAGTACAGAAAAGTTTAAGAGGGGCAAATAGAAAATAAACAGTATGCCTGGCTTTTGAGTTCTACAAGTTTTTCTAAAAATGTAATTCAGAGCACAGCTTCTGAAAAAATGGTGTAGATATACTTCTCTCCATTCCTCCCACTAAGTGTAATTGTAATGTCTGGACACACTGCTTTCTCTTTGTCTCTCTCTGTCTCTACACACACACACAAATATGAAAGCTGGAGACAATAAGGTAAGTTATCTATGCAACTCAGGACACAAGATAACTACATGATGATGTTTCCTGTTTTCTTTTTGCTTCATATGTCCCAAATGTGAAGCTGATGAAGCTATCCAGAAATGACAACAATTATAGGAAAAAAAGAGCCACAACAAAACCCTGCACTCTCTAGCCAAAGAAAGGGGCAGCCTGAAAGACAATTGTTCCAAGTGTGTTTATTATTGCTTCTTGAAGCATTTTTTATCAAGGCTACTTTAAAATCTTTGTCTGGTAATTACAATGTCTCCATAATTTTTTGTTAATTGTCTTTTTCCATTCAGTTTGAGATCTTGTCTTTGGTGTGATGAATAATTTTCAACTGAAATCTAGACTTTTGGAATGTCATTGATATTTAAACTTTTCATTTTGCCTTGCTTCTTCTGACACAACATTGGTAGGGAAAAAAGAGCTATCACTAAAATGAGTAAAAATGAGCAACAACAAAAATGAGCATAACAGCAAAATGGAGGTTCCACTAAAACTAAAGGACAGATTACAGAGTGGATTTAAAAACATGACCCAGCTATATGCTGTGTAAAAGAAACTCACTTTAAATATTACATTATAGACACATTAAAAGTAAAAGTATGCAAAAGATATATCAAGAAAACCCTTATTAAGGGAAAGCATGAGAGGTTATATTAATATCAGATAGAGTAGAATTTAGAGTAGAAAAAATTATCAGAAACAAAGAGGAACTTATATAATAGCTCAAGGGTTGGGAGTCTATCAAGAAAACAATGGTCCTAAATATATATGCACCACTGGGAAGACCCAGAGGAATCGGGTGGAGAGGGAGGTGGGAGGGGGGATTGGGATGGGGAATGCATGTAAATCCATGGCTGATTCATGTCAATGTATGACAAAAACCACTACAATAATGTAAAGTAATTAGCCTCCAACTAATAAAAATAAAAGAAAATTATTAAATAAAACAAACAAACAAAAAATATATATGCACCAACATCGCTATAAAATAAGTGAGGCAAAAACTGATAGAAATGAAAAGATAAATAAGTAAATCCATATTTAGAGTTAGACTGTTCAATACCACTTTTTCAAAATTTGATTTAAAAAACTACATAGAAAATCAGAAACGATATAGAAAAACTCAGCAACATAATCAATCAGTAATGTCTAGTAGATACTATATTTGTAGAACACATCATTCAACAACAATAGAATACACATTATTTTCAAGTGCTCACCATACATATACCAAGATAAACTATTTCTTTGGTCATAAAACAAACTTCATAAATTTAATAAATCTAGAATAATATACGTGTATTCTCTAATTACAGTGGAACTGAAATAGAAATTGGTACCATAAAGGCAGCACAAAAATTACAAACTTTTGGAAACTAAATAAAAACTTCAAATTACTCCATTGGTCAAAGAACAAGTATCAAGAGAATTTTTAAAAATATATCAAACCAAATTAAAATTAAAACATAACATGTTAAAACATAAAATATCAAAGTTTAAAAAGCTAAATCTATACTGAATTTTTTGCATCAAATTCATGTATTAGAAAACAGGAAAAGTCTCAAAACAGTCATTTAAGCTCACATTTCAAGAGACTAAAGAGAACAAACTAAACCCAAAGCATGAAAAAAAAATTAAATTAAATTAAATTTAAATTAAAAGCAGAAAAACAATATAGAAAAGTTGATAAAGCAATATGCTTTTCTTTGGAAATTTTATTAAATTGACAAAAATATAGCACGAATAACAGAAAAAAAGAGAGAAGACACAAATATCAATACTAGAAATGAATTAGGAGACAACATATAGATCCTGAAGATATCAAAGGAATATTAAAAGAATACTATGAACAGTTCAATTCAGTTCAGTTCAGTTGCTCTGACTCTTTGCGACCCTCCTCCCACCTTCAATCTTTCCCAGCATCAGGGTCTTTTCAAACGAGTCAGTTCTTCGCATCAGGTGGCCAAAGTATTGGAGTTTCACCTTCAGCATTGGTCCTTTCAATGAATATTCAGGACTGATTTCCTTTAGGATGGACTGGTTGGATCTCCTTGCAGTCCAAGGGACTCTCAGGAGTCTTCTCCAAAACCACAGTTCAAAAGCATCAATCCTTCGGTGCTCAGCTTTCTTTATAGTCCAACTCTCACATCCATACATGACTACTGGAAAAACCATAGCTTTGACTAGACGGACCTTTGTAGGCAAAGTAATGTCTCTGCTTTTTAATATACTGTCTAGGTAGGTCATAACTTTCTTTCCAAGGAGTAAGTGTCTTTTAATACCATGGCTGAAGTCCCCATCTGCAGTGATTTTGGAGCCCCCCAAAATAAAGTCAGCCACTGTTTCCACTGTTTCCCCATCTATTTGCCATGAAGTGATGGGACCATATGCCATGATCGTAGTTTTCTGAATGTTGAGTTTTAAGCCAACTTTTTCACTCTCCTCTTTCACTTTCACCAAGAGGCTCTTCAGTTCTTCCCTTTCTGCCATAAGGGTGGTGTCATCTGCATATCTGAGGTTATTGATATTTCTCCCAGCAATCTTGATTCCAGCTTGTGCTTCATCCAGACCAGCATTTTGCATGATGTACTCTGCTTATAAGTTAAATAAGCAGGGTGACAATATACAGCCTTGACGTACTCCTTTCCCAATTTGGAAACAGTCTGTTGTTCCATGTCCATCTCTAACTGTTGCTTCTTGACCTGCATACAGATTACCAAGAGGCGTGTAAGGTGATCTGTTATTCCCGATTCTTTAAGAATTTTCCAGTTTGTCGTGATCCACACAGTCAAAGGCTTTGGCATAGTCAATAAAGCCAAAATGATGTTTTTCTGGAACTCTCTTGCTTTTTCAATGATCCAACGGATGTTGGCAACTTGATCTCTGGTTCCTCTGTTTTTCTAAATCCAGCTTGTACATCTATAAGTTCTCAATTCACATATTATTGAAGCCTAGCTTGAAGGATTTTAAGTGTTACCTTGCTAGCGTGTGAAATGAGTGCAATTGTGTGGTAGTTTGAACATTCTTTGGCATTGCCCTTCTTTGGGACTGGAGTGAAAACTGACCTTTTCCAGTCCTGTAGCCACTTCTAAGTTTTCCAAATTTGCTGGCATATTGAGTGTATCACTTTCACAGAATCATCTTTTAGGATTTGAAATAGCTCAACTGTGAACAACTCTACACAAATAAATTTGACAATTTATATGGCAGACTAATTCTTTGAAAACCAAAGCCCATCCAATATGAAACAGATAACTTGAACTGCCCAATAACTATTAAAATATTTAATTTGTAATTTAAGACTCTCAAAGAAGAAATTTTAGTCCTAGATGATTTCACTGGATAAATCTACCAAGAATTTAAAGAAGAACACAGATTTTACACAATCTCTTTTGGAACACAGAAGAGAAGAAAACACTTTTAACAAATTTTATGATGTTAATATTATCTTGATATTAAAACCAGACAGACAGTACAAAATCAAAAATAGAGACCAATTTTCTCCATGACTATAAATAGATATAGTCCTTAAGAAAATAGTAGTGAATAAAATTAAACAATATTTGGAAAGAATTATATGCCATGACAAAATTAAATTTATTCCAAGGCTGAAAGACTTGCTCAGTATTCAAAAATCAGTCAGTGTAATCCATCATATCAATGAACTAATAAGGAAGAATCATATGATTATATCAATTGCTAAAGAAAAACAATTTGAAAAAATCAACATCCTTGCATGATAAAGCATCAGGAATAGAAGGGAATTTCTCTACTGAGAACAAGTCAAAGATATCTGCTCTCAGGATGCTTATTCAACATAGTACTGGAGGTCCTAGATAATGTAATAAGATAACAAAAGGAAAAGTAAAAGAGATACAAGTTATAAATGAAGAAACAATAGTGCTCCATTTTCAAATACCATCATTGTGTATGTAGATAATTCAAAGGAATCTAAAAAAAACTTAATAGAAATAATAAGTCTATTTTCTTTGTTATCTCATGTGTGTACATGAGGTATATACATGTTAATAAACTTCTGTTTGTTTTTCTCTTGTTAATCTGTCTTCTATTACAGGGGTTCTCAATTAAAAATTACTAGGTTAGAGGCAAAATTACTTTTTCTGTCCTACAATGTCCATTTATTTACCTTGTTTATGAACTGGAACACAACATAGTAAAGATGACAATTCTCTGCAATTGGTATATAGAGATTTTAGTACTGTCCTTATGAAGGACAAGAAGAGTTTTATTGATAGAAAGGGACAAGATAATTCTAGAATTTATATGAAACAGCTAAATAACTCAATAGCTAAAACAATTTTGAGAAAGATGAAGTAGGAAAAATCATTCTACCCAATCTCAGGAATTTTTACATAGCTGCAATAGTCCACTCTGTCTGGTACTGATGGTAGACCCGTAGATGAATGGGATACATTGATATTTATGACAAGATGCCAAGGAGTTTAACATTCAGATATCAAGGCATAATTTAACATTCAGAGATGAAAAAATTACCACATTAACATGAAAAAAGAAAAATAATTTTATCATTGCTACGGATGCAGTAAAAGTCTTTGAAAATTAAACCACTCAATAATAAATTTCAAAAGTTCCATAAAATCTAGGAAAGGAAGTGATGTCCTCAATGTGATTAAATATATTCACAGAAAGCCTGAAGTAAACATGAATGAAATATTGAAAGCATTCTAAGTTAGGCAACAAGGTTTACTATTGTCACTGTGGTTTTTAACTCTGTACTGTTTGGAGTAGCCAAATGAAATAAGGCACTAGGAAAAATAAGTCATAGAAATATAGATCTAAATATTACAAATAGATAAAGAAAAAGAGATAGTAAAAAAAATTTTAAAATCCATGGCTGATTCATGTCAATGTATGGCAAAAACCACTACAATATTGTAAAGTAATTAGCCTCCAACTAATAAAAATAAATGAAAAAAAAAATTTTAAGTACCATTACACATAAAAGAAATGATTGAGAAATGATATATTATAAGCTATTAGATTAATGCTGCACTCAATATGCCAGCTAATTTGCAAAACACAGCAGTGGCCACAGGACTGGAAAAGGTCAGTTTTCACTCCCGTCCCAAAGAAGGACAATGCCAAAGAATGTTCAAACTACCACACAATTGCACTCATTAAACACGCTAGCAAGGTAACACTCAAAATCCTTCAAGCTAGGCTTCAATAGCATGTGAATTGAGAATTTATAGATGTACAAGCTGGATTTAGAAAAACAGAGGAACCAGAGATCAAATTGCCAACATCCGTTGGATCATTGAAAAAGCAAGAGAGTTCCAGAAAAATATCGACTTCTGCTTCATTGACTGCACAAAAGCCTTTGACTGTCTGGATCCCAACAAACTGTAGGAAATGCTGACAGACGGGAATATCAGACCATTTTACCTGCCTCCTGGGAAACCTGCATGAAGGTCAAGAAGCCACAGTTAGAACCAAACATGGAACAACAGACTGGTTAAAAATCGGGAAAGGAGTACATGCTGTATAAACTCACCTTGCTTGCTTAACTTATATGCAGAGTACATCGCGAGAAATTCCTGGCTGGCTGAAACTCAAGCTGGTATCAAGATTGGTGGGAGAAATATCAATAACCTCAGATATGCAGATGGCATCACCATTCTGACAGAAAGTGAAAAAGAGCTAAATAGCTTCTTGATGAAGGGGAAAAAGGAGACTGAAAAAGTTGGCTTTAAACTCGACATTCAGGAAGCATGATCATGGCATCCAGCCCCATCACTCATGGCAAATAGATGGGGAAACAATGGAAACAGTGACAGACTTTATTTTCTTGGGCTTGAAAATCACTGTGAATGGTGACTGCAGCCATGAAATTTAAAGATGTTTGCTCCTTAGAACAAAAGCTATGACAAACCTAGACAGCGTATTCCAGTAGTCATGTATGGATGTGAGAGTTGGACTACAAAGAAAGCTGAGCACCAAAGAATTGATGCTTTTGAACTGTGGTGTTGGAGAAGATTCTTGAGAGTCCCTTGGACTGCAAGGAAATCCAACCAGTCCATCCCAAAGGAGATCAGTCCTGGGTGTTCATTGGAAGAACTGATGTTGAAGCTGAAACTCCAATACTTTGGCCACCTGATGCAAAGAGCTGACTCATTTGAAAAGACCCTGATCCTGGGAAACATTGAGTGCGGGAGGAGAAGGGGATGACAGAGGATGAGATGGTTGGAGGGCATCACTGACTCAATGGACATGGATTTGGGTGGACTCCGGCAGTTGGTGATGGACAGGGAGGCCTGGCATGCTGCGGTTGATGGGTTCGCAAACTGAACTGAACTGAGATAGTGTATTAAGGAGCAGAGACATCACTTTGCTAACAAAGGTCCATCTAGTCAAAGCTATGGTTTTTCCAGTAGTCATGTATAAATCTGAGAGTTGAACCATAAAGAAGACTGAACCCCAAAGACCTGAGGTTTTCAAACTATAGTGCTGGAGAAGTCTCTTGAGAGTCCCTCAGACAGTAAGGAAATCAAATCAATAAATTCTAAAGGAAACCAACTCTGAATATTCATCAGAAAGACTGATGCTGAAGCTGAAGCTCCAATACTTTGGCCACCTGATTCCAAGAGCTGACTCATTGAAAAGTCCCTGAAGCTGAGAAGGATTGAGGGCAGGAGGAGAGGGGCTGACAAGGATGAGATGTTTGGATGACATCACTGATTCAATGGACACAGCTCAAGGAGACAGTGAAGGACAGGGAAGCCTGGCATGCTGCAAACTACAGGATTGCATAGATTTGGACACAACTGAGTGACTGAACAACAAATAAGATTAATAAATCTAGCATAACCATTGAATCAGGATCAACATAACAATTAATTTTACTTAGCCAGTAAAACCAACAAATAAAGAAAAAAATAGAAAATGAATTGTAAAGGTGGTTCCATGGTACTGATCTACCTGCCAATACAGGAGATGCAAGACTCAGGAGACTTGGAGCCAATACAGGAGACTCGGTGGGTAAAGAATATCCCCTGGAGAGGAATTAGCAACCTACTCCAGTATTCTTGCCTGGAAATTCCTATGGACAGAGGAACCTGGTGGGCTACAGTCCATGGGTTGCAAAGAGTCAAACACAACTGAAAACATGCACACACACAATACAATGATGGACCTGTTTAAAAAAAAAAAAAAAAGAAACTGAATTTTTAAGAGACATTATTTTATACCATTTAGAGTAACATCCCCAAAATTAAGTTTCTAGTAATAAATATAATGAAAGGCAAACATGACATATACACTAAAAACTGTAAACAACTACTGAGAGAAACTAAAGAACATCTGAATAAATGAAGGAATATACTCATAAATGGTGTGACTCAGGATAACAAATACCTCAATTCTTTCCAAATTTATCTAAAAATTCTACATTAACCATACAAAAAATAGCAGTCTTTTTGGTGAAAATTTAAAAGTGATTTTAAAATTCTTATGCATGTACACCCATGGTGGATTCAAGTCAAAGTATGGCAAAACCAATACAATGTTGTAAAGTAAAATAATTAAATTAATTAATTTAAAAAAAAATTCCTATGCAAATACAAGTGAAGTAGAATATGCAAGACAACATTGAGTAAGAATAAAGCTGTAGGATTTCTACTACCAGATTTGTGTTGCTGTTGTTCAGTCACTAAGTCTAGTCTGACAGTCTCATGGACTGTAGCATGTCAGGTTACTCTGTCCTCCACTGTCTCCCAGAGTTTGCTCAAATTCATGCCCTTTGAGTGACTGGTCCTAATAATCTAATCCTTTGTCTCCCCTTTCTCCATTTGCCTTCAATCTTGCCAGCATCAGGGTCTTTTCCAATGAGTCAGCTCTTCTTATCAGGTAGCCAAAGTACTGGAGCTTCGATTTCAGCACCAGCCCTTCCAATGAGTATTCAGGGTTGATTTCCTTTAGAATTGACTGCTTTGATCTCCTTGCTATCCAGGAGATTCTCAAGGGTCTCCTCCAGCACCACAAATCAAAAGCAACAATTATTGTTATGGATGTGAGAGCTGAACCATAAAGAAAGCTGAGCACCAAAGAACTGATTCTTTTGAACTGTGGTGTTGGAAAAGACCCTTGAGAGTCCCTTGAACTGCAAAGAGATCAAACCAGTCAGTCCTAAAGGAAATCAATATTGAATATTCATTGGAAGGGCTGATGATGAGGCTGAAGCTCCAATACTTTGGCCACCTAATATGAAAGTGATAGTTTAGTCATTCAGTCATGTCTGACTCTTTGCTACCCCATGGACTGTAGTCCACCAGGCTCCTCCCTCCACAGGATTTTCCAGGCAAGAGAACACAGGAGTGGGTTGCCATTTCCTTCTCCAACCTGATACAAAGAACTGACTCATTTGAAAAAACCTAGATGCTGGGAAAGCTTGAAGACAGGAG
Organism: Cervus canadensis; assembly: GCF_019320065.1. Taxonomy (NCBI): domain Eukaryota; kingdom Metazoa; phylum Chordata; class Mammalia; order Artiodactyla; family Cervidae; genus Cervus; species Cervus canadensis. Next base: position 22,451,134 of record NC_057395.1, on the reverse strand, counting down.
TAGCAGGGGAGGACAGAGGATGAGATTGTTGGATGGTATCACCGACTCAATGGATATGAGTTTGAGTAAGGCCTGGGAGTTGGCAACGGACAGGGAAGCCTGGTGTGTTGCAGTCCATGGGGTCTAAAGAGTTAGTCATGACTGAGTGACTGATCTGACTGACTGACTGTCTCTGCATACAAGTTAAATAAGCAGGGTTACTATATACATCCTTGTCATACTCTTTTTTTTATAATATATTTTTAATTTAAAAAAGCAGGATATGTTTTTTTAATTAATTTATTTATTTTAATTGAAGGCTAATTACAATATTGTAAATACAATATTGTACAATATTGTACAATTTGTCATACATTGACATGAATCAGCCATGGGTGTACAAGTATTCCCCATCCTGAACCCCCCTCCCACCTCCCACCCCATCCCATCCCTCAGGGTCAACCCAGTGCACCAGCCCTGAGCATCCTGTCTCATGCATCGAACTTGGACTGGCGATCTTTTCACATATGATAATATACATGTTTCAATGCTATTCTCTCAAATCATCCCGCCCTTGCCTTCTCCCACAGAGTCCAAAAGACTGTTCTTTTACATCTGTGTCTCTTTTGCTGTCTCGTATATAGGGTCATAGTTACCATATTTCTAAATTCCATATATATGTGTTAGTATACTGTATTGGTGTTTTCCTTTCTGACTTACTTCACTCTCAATTTTCAGTCAGTCCATTTTTCCATGTCCAGTTCTAACTATGGCTTCTTGACCTGCATACAGGTTCTCAGGAGACAGGTGAGTCTGATATTTCCATCTCTTTCAGAATTTTCCACAGTTTGTTGGGATGCAGATAGTCAAAGTTTTTAGGCTAGTCAATGAAACAGAAGTAAATATTTTTATGGTATTCTCTTGTTTTTTCTATGGTCACACTGATGTTGCCATTTTGATCTCTGGTTCCTCTGCCTTTTCTAAATCCAACTTGTACATCTGGAAGCTCTCAACTCGTGTATTGATGAGAAGTCTAACTTGAAGAATTTTGAGCATTACATTGATAGCATGTGAATTGAGTACAATTGTGTTGTAATTTGAACATTCTTTGGCCTTGCCCTTCTTTGGGATTGGAATGAAAACTGACCTTTCCAGTCCTGTGACCATGATGAATTTTTCAAATTTCCTGGCATTTTGAGTGCAGCACTTTAACAGTAAAGTTTTTAGGATTTTTTATCTGAAATTTTGTCACTTCCACTAGCTTTGTTTACAGTAATGTTTTCTATGGTCCATTTGACTTCACACTCCAGGATGTCTGGCTGTATGTGAACAACCACAACATCATGGTTATCAGGGTCATTAGGACCTTTTTGTATAGTTCATCTGTGTACTTTCCACCTCTTTTTAATATCTTCTGCTTCTGTTAGGTCCCTACCATTTCTGTTCTTTATTGTGCCTATCTTTGCATGAAATATTCCCCTGGTATCTTTTTTTTTTTTTTTTTTTTCCCCTTGAAGAGATCTCTAGTCTTTCCCATTTTATTGCCTTCCTCTTTCTTTTTTTTTATCTTGCTCTTAAGATGGCTGTCTTATCATTCCTTGCTATTCTTCAAAACTATGCATTCAGATGTGTATTATCTTTCCTTTTCTCCTTTTCCTTTCACTTCTCTTCTTTTCACAGCTATTTGTAAGGCCTCCTCATTCACTTTGCTTTGCTGCATTTATTTTTCTTGACCGTCTCCTGTACAATGTTACAAACCTCTGACCATAGTTGTTCAGATAGTCTGCCTATCAGGTTTCATCTCTTGAATCTATTTGTCACTTCCACTATATAATCATAAGGTATTTGATTTAGGTCTTACCTGAATGACCTGGTGATTTTTCCTACTTTCTTCCATTTAAGTGTGAGTTTTGCAATAAGCAGCTCATAATCTGACCCACAGTCATCTCCCAGTCTTGTTTTTGCTGACTGTATAGAACTTCTACATCTTTGGCTCCAAAGAATATAATCAATTTGATTTTGGTATTGACTATCTGGTGATGTCCATGTGTAGATTCATCTCTTGTGTTTTTGGAAGAAGATGTTTGCTATGATCAGTGTGTCCTCTTGGCAATACTCTGTTAGCTTTGACCTGCTTCATTTTGTACTCCAAGGCCAAATTTGCCTGTTACTTCAGGTATCTTTTGACTTCTTACTTTTGCTTTCTAGTTACCTGTTATGAAAAGGGCTTTTTTTGGTTTTTTTTTTTTGTTGTTTTTTTTTTTGGTATTAGTTCTAGAAGGTCTTGTAGGTCTTCATATAATCATTCAACTTCTTTGGCATTTGTGTTTTGGACATAGACTTGGATTGATGTGATGTTGAAGAGTTTGCCTTGGAAACAAACAAACCAAGGTAATTCTGTCATTTTTAAGGCAGAACCCAAGTACTGCATTTCAGACACTTTTGTTGATTATGAGGGCTACTCCATTTCTTCTGAAGGATTCTTGCTCACAGTAGTAGATATAATGGTCATTTGAATTAAATTCACCAATTCCTGTACATTTTAGTTCACTGATTCCTAAAATGTTGATGTTCACTCTTACCATCTCTTGTTTGACCACTTCTGATTTACCTTGATTCATAAGTCTAACATTCCCACTTCCTATGCAGTATTGTTCTTTACAACATTAAACTTTACTTTCTCCATATACACATTTACTTTCCCCTTTCAGACACATCCATAACTGGGCATCATTTCCACTTTGACTCAACCTTGTCATTCTTTCTGGAGTTATTTCTCTGCTCTTCCCTAGTAGCATATTGGACACCAAATGACCCATGGGACTCATCTTTCAATATCATATCTTTTTGCCTTTTCGTCCTGTTCATGGGATTCTCAAGGCAAGAATGCTGAAGTGGTTTGCCATTCCATTCTCCAGTGGACCACATTTTGTCCAGCACTCTCCACCATGGCTAGTCTGTCTTGCATGGCCCTGCACAGCATGGCTCATAGTTTCATTGAGTTACACAAGGCTATGATCCATGTGATCATTTTGGTTAATTTTCTGTGATTGTGGTTTTCATTCTGTCTGCCCTCTGATGGATGAAAATAAGAGGGTTATGCAATCTTTCCGATAAGAGGAACTAGCTGTGGGGAAAACAAGGTCTTGCTCTGGTGGGCAGGGCCATGCTCAGTAAATCTTTAATCCAATTTTCTGCTGATGGGTCAGACTGTGCTCTCTCACTGTAGTTTAGCTTGAAGCAGCTCAGTCCTGAAGTCTGCAGACTCTATGATAGGGGTATGGGCTTTATGGTAGGACTAATGACAACTTCCTTCAAGAGCACTTATGCCAACACACAGATTGTTGCTGCCAGTGTCCCTGACTCCATGGCCTGAGCCAAGCCTCCACCAGAGGCTCCCAAACACTCAGGCAAGTCTGGTTAGTCTCTTGTGAGGTCACTACTCCTTTCCCCTGGGTCCTGGAGTGCACAGTTTTGTACCCTCCAAGAGTCTCTGTTTCCCCAGAGGGGCTCATATGGTAAAATATGAACCTTCAATGCAGGGTACCCAGGCTCTATTTCTGAGTTAGGAAGATCCCCTGGAGAAGGGAATGGCTACTCACTCCAGTGTTTTTGCCTGAAGAATTCAGTGGAGAAAGGGACCTGGTAGGCTACAGTCCATGGAGTTGCAAAGAGTCAGACAGGACTGAGTGACTATCACTTTCAACTTTCATTTGTACTTGACCACTGGAAAAACCATAGCTTTAACTATAAGGACCTGTGTCCGCAAAATGATGCCTCTGCTTTCTAATATGCTGTCTAGGTTTGTCATAGTTTTCCTTCCATGGAGCAAGCTTCTTTTAATTTCATGACTGCAGTTACCGTCCCCAGTGATTTCAGAGCCCAAGAAAACAAAATCTGTCACTGTTTCCACTTTTTCCCCCTTCTATTTGCCATGAAGTGATGAGACTGGATGCCATGATCTTAGTTTTTTGAATGTTGCATTTCAAGCCAGCCTTTTCACTTTCCTCTTTCACCCTCATCAAAAAGTCTTTAGTTCCTCTTCCCTTTTGCCATTAGGGTGGTATTATCTGCATATGTGAGTTTGCTGATATTTCTCCCAGCAATCTTGATTCCAGCTTATGAACCAGCCAGCCCAGCATTTCACATGATGTACTCTGCAACTAAGTTAAATAAGCAGATCAACAATATACAGACTTGTACTCATTTCCCAATTTGGAACCAGTCAGTTGTTCTACATCTGGTTCTGTTTAGATATTATATAAGTTATATTAATAGTAATTAAGACAGTGTGATATTTCCAACAAAGACAGCAAAGTAGATTAGTGGCAAAAAAAATAATAATTCAGAAATAAACCTATGTAGATATAATCAGTCAATTATGTCAAAGGTGACACTGCATAGTTGGTAGGAACCATTCCAATAAATGGTGCTTTGTCTATCTATATGGGAGAAAATAAATCTTGACTTCCATCTCACATCCTACAAATAAATCAATTTTAGGTTAATTTCAGAGATAAATATAAAATATCAAATAACAACACTTTTGGAAGAGAACAGAAGAATCAGTCCATGACTTCAGTATAGTTTTTTGTTTGTTTGTTTGTTTGTTTACTTTTTAAAAGCATTTTAAATTGGACAATAAAGTGCTAACTATAAAAGAAATCATTCATGAGTTAGGGTCTATTAAAAGAAAGATCTTTTATTCATCATATCAGAATTGAGAGAATCAAGTGCAAGCTGGAGATGAGGAGTTATTTCAATGTGTATATTTTATAAAAGCTTTAGGTATAGAATATATGAAGTATTTCTACAAATTAATTCTTAAAAAGTGGGCCAAAAATTGAGACTGTGAAAGTGAAAGTGTTACTCAGTGAACTCAGTTGTATTTACTCTTTGCAACCCTGTTGCAAGCCCACCAACTGCAGCCCACCACGCTCCTCTGTCCATGGAATTCTCTGAGCAAGAATACTGGAGTGGTACCGGTTCCCTTCTCCAGTAGATTTTTCCAACCCAGGAATTGAACCAGGTTATCCTGCATTACAGGAAGATTTTTTTAAATCATCTGAGCTACCAGGGAGGCCCCCAAAATTGAGTATATATTTCATAAATAAATAATCTAGCTGATAAAAAAAAACCTGATATTCAACACCACTAATCACCAAATGAATGACAAATCTACTATGACCCAACCAGTGTAGTAAAATTTAAAGGCGAAAATATCAAAATGTAGATATGGAATAACTGAACTTTCATTCACCACACACAGGTATGAATTGCACAATCACCTTGGAAAAGTACTTGTCATTGTTTTCTTAAATCTGATCATATGTGTGCCTTATGACCCAGAAATTTCACTTCTAGGCATATATTAAAAAGAAGTCTATACATATAATCATTTTTGTTCATACCAACATTATTTATAATAGCAAAACAGTGAAAATAATCTAACATTAACTATCACATACTGTGGTATAGTTCTACAATGAAATACTATACAGAAATAAAATGAATAGATAAATCACAGCATAATGTTGAATTAAGTAAACTAAATGGAAAAGAACATCCTCTGATTCTATTTGTATAAAGTTAAAAGAAATAAACTCATCTCTTCTGTTAAAATGACAATAGTGGTTATTTGTGGAAGAAGAATGGATGCAGTGAATGGAAGAGAATACCAGGTTGGCTCATGAGGTTTTGGTTTCTTAATCCATGTGATGGCTACACATGAGTGTCTGCAATACTTCATTAATCTGTGCATTTCCAATTTTCTTACTCTCCTGTACCTATAAAGGTTAACTTGAAGTCGTATGTCTTATGGCAGTCTGTGTGAACATTCCCTTTGTCTGATTATTCTCATTTGTTGTTGTTGTTTTTTTCCCCCAAAGTTTGCTTTTTATTCAACAAATGCACAAATGCTTACTAAGCATCAAGCAATACACTGGTTACTCCAATTAATGGCAAGTGCATGGCACATTTATCAAATAATTAAGGGAAAATTAAATTTAAAAACTAAATTTAGATTCAAGTGTAGCTCAAACGGTAAAGGATCTGTCCACAATGTAGGAGACTGGGGTTCGATTCCTGTGTTGGGAAGATCCCCCGGAGAAGGGCGTGGCAAACCATTGCAGTAGTCTTGCCTGGAGAATCCCTCAGACAAAGGAACCTGGTGGGCTACAGTCCATGGGGCTTGCAAAGAGTCAGACACAACTGAACGACTAACACACACACACACACACACACACACACACACACACTATTTTAACATTTAAGAAATTGAAGAGAAAAAAGTATAACTACAATAAAAGGTAAGAAAGAAAAATTAATGGTGTTCTGAGTTTATAAAAGAGGAATTTACTTATAAATGTCAGGAAGAATTTGTGATAGTTAAACGCAATCTGACAAACCAGTAGGTTGAAGGGGAAAGGTAGCATTCTAGCATCCTTAACCATTCAATAAAGATAGTGGGTACCTTAGGGAAAAGCATATATTGTGTGATTGGAGAGATAATTTGGGGGTCAGAATCTGTGTTGTTTACTTAAAGATTTTGACCTTAACCCTGAAAGTAATTGGGAGCAAATGAAGATGCTATAGAAGAGAGTCTTACATAATCTGATTTGCATTTCAAATATATATCTCTATTCCTCTGAATGTGTGTGGACTGACAACAGATGGAATAAGTCCTGTTAGATGGCTATTACTGTAGTCCAGGAATCATATATTTATGGGTTAAACTGGGGTGATGGTGGTGGAAATAGAGAGCAATGAAAAGATTTAGGTCTATTTGTAAGATAACATGGGCAAAATTTTCTGATATATTAAATATAGGGTGTGAGGTTGATGGAGGTGCCAAAAGTAGGTCCCAGATTTCTGAGTAGTGGAAATAGGAGTTGGGGGATTTCATTCATCGAGGGAAGGAACTTTGAAGTCTGGATTATATTTGGAGTGGAAATTATGAAGATTCTTGGGAATGCATTCAGTTTAAGATGCCTTTCAGATACAAAAGCAGAGATGCCCAGAGGTCAGCTTGTTTAGGAATTTCAAGCTCAGATACATCTTGCAACAATAATAATAAAATCTAACATAATTTAGTGCTTTTTGTTTGCCAAGAACTGTTCTCTATATGCTTTACATATCTGAAAGTGCTCTGCGACAGAAACCCATGTTGTTGATACTATCTTCATTTTCCAGATGAGAGGACAGAGATACAGAAAAGTTATCTAACCAGCGCCTATTCTAATAGCTAGTACCTTGTGGTATTCAAATGCATTTCATCTGGCTCCAGACACTGTGCTTTGAACCACTAATTTAATATATATCTCAATCACTTGAAAATATAGAAAATGCATTCTTTGCATTATACCAAATCTTGACTTCATGTAACATCAAAAAATTTATCTTAAATTCAAACACGTGGGATGTTATCTCTCAAATGTTTCCATGCTCTGCACCTCCAAGTTAGCACATCTCATCTCTCAGTTCTGTTAGAAAGAATGGACTCTTCTATGGGCTTTTTTTTTTGGACAAGTCTTGCTCTGGTCCCATCTGCATTCCATCAGATCGTAACTATCAATACCTTGGGTTCATTGCTAATCTCTGCTCCAATTTTTTCAATTCTATGGATTTATTCCATTTTAAACATTTCCAATCTGTCATTTAAATGGAATTTGGGGATATTAACAAGCATTCTGAACTATCTTGAACTGTCTTAATTCTTTCATATTTTATAATGGAGAATTCATAAATTGTGACCCAATGCTATTATTTTAACCAACTCTAATCTCTGGATACTAAATCCAAATTTTTTTTTTTAGATACAGAAAAAATATGCAGAATTCAACACTCAAATTCCTATTGGGTGTGGGAATATTAACTTCTAAAAAATCATACCTAACTATAGGACTTTCTTTTTTATTTTTTAGGATTTTCTTATGATTTCTATTTTCCAGCCCAGTTTAGATTGGTGTTGATCATCCTTTCCCCAGTGCTCATTACTACTTGGATGCACTGAAAAATGATTTTATATATACATATATATAAAATCATCAATGTGGCCTGTTCCTCAGAGTGAACATTCATGTAATGTCACAAAATTTCAATTTTTCATGAAATATCTGAAGATAATATTCCTGTTAGTTTTAATGTTTTTTCTGTGAAGTAGTGATTTGGGATTTGTCTAAGTCCTCACTTTGATGAAAGAAGAGACATAATATATTCATTTTAACAAGAGACTCCAAGATTCCATACAGCAGAGAGGGCTAAAGTGGAATCCAGAACATCATGAATTACCACTTGCTATTGCATTTTCATTTCATGGTTTAGATGTGAATCTCCTGGACTAGCCCAGAAGGGAAAATTTAATCAAAAGCTTCCCAATTTATTGGTGTATTAATTTGGTCTTACAAAAGATAAACCTTCAAACAAATATTTGAGTGCAAATCAATTAACTTTGAGGTTCAATGGCATGTGAATAGGAGAGTAGGGAAGTGATACAAGAAGACATCTATTAAAATGTGTATTATTAAGCTATCTATCAGAGGGCCAACTGGAGATTAACCCAGGAGGAAACTCACTTTTCACTAAGAGTTGAGGGAAATGGGGTGTTTATATATCAACTTTTAGAAATTGCTTCTTGACTACTAACACAGGTGTTGTATTTTTGGCACTTTTAGATTGCCATGAACACAAGTGGATAAGTGTTCCCTGAAGAGGGAAACAGTTACACACAAAGATAGAGACACAGGTGTGGCAACTGGAAACCAGTTGAAAGCTCACTGAAAGAGACATGAGTTGGTCATTGAAAATGATGAAAATTTCCCTAGCATTACCAAGTTTTCTCTGTTTGGAAAATGGAAGATATAGCCCCAATCCTGCCCCTAAATACTGTTACAAATTATTTGACCTATTCCTAGACTCTTACAGACTCCTAGAACTAAAATTCTTGCTTAAGCATTACCTTGTAAAACCAATAATGTTTTGAAAAATATTCTAATACACTCATTGAAGATATATGTGAGATACATATATACATATATAACCTAAGGGTATCTTATATCTAAGGAGAACTAAAGAGCCTCTTGATGAAAGTGAAAGAGGAGAGTGAAAAAGTTCGCTTAAAGCTCAACATTCAGAAAACTACGATCATGGCATCTGGTCCCGTCACTTCATGGCAGATAGATGGGGAAACAGTGGAAACAGAGACTGACTTTATTTTTCTGGGCTCTAAAATCATTGCAGATGGTGATGGCAGCCATGAAATTAAAAGATTCATTCTCCTTGGAAGGAAAGTTACTACCAACCTAGACACCACATTAAAAAGCAGAGACATTACTTTGCCAAAAAAAGGTCCATCTGGTCAAGGCTATGGTTTTTCCAGTGGTCATGTATGGATGTGAGAGTTGGACTATAAAGAAAGCTGAGCACCAAAGAACGGATGCTTTTGAACTGTGGTGTTGGAGAAGACTCTTAAGAGTCCCTTGGACTGCAAGGAAATCCAACCAGCCTATCCTAAAGGAGATCAGTCCTGGGTGTTCATTGGAAGGACTGATGTTGAAGCTGAAACTCCAATACTTTGGCCACCTGATATAAAGAGCTGACTGATTGGAAAAGACTCTGATGCTGGGAAAGATTGAGGGCAAGAGGAGAAGGGGATGACAGAGGATGAATGGTTGGATGGCATCATCGACTCGAAGGACATGGGTTTGGGTGGACTCTGAGAGTTGGTGATGAACAGGGAGGCCTGGTGTGCTGTGGTCCATGGGGTCGCAAAGAGTCAGACACGACTGAGTGACTGAACTGAACTGAACTGGACTGAAGGATCATTTGAGAACTGTCTGCATTCACAAAGCAAAACCTTGAAATCTAGTATGAGTTGTTTTGATCTACTCTCTTAACAAATCCATTGAGTGCCTGTTAAATGTCAGACAGTGAAGAATGCTATGGTAAGTGTACAACAATCAGCAAAACAAATTGACAGACACAAGTATAAACAGATTGTGAAGGGAACTTTGAAGAATCATAGGGGAAGAGTCCACTATTGTCATATTTGCATGAACTTAAATAAAAATATACAGGCTGCGTAAATTTAGGAAATTTTCAATTACTGGAATTTTCTAATTGAAATTCAAGAATTTTTTCTACATTCCAGTAGTTTCTATGGTTTTAAAAGTCTAAACTTCTGAGTCTGACTTCCATATCTTGGCAGTGTGACCTCAGTTGACCTTCATGATGCATGTTTTGGTTCAGTTCAGCTACTCAGTCATGTCCAGCTCTCTGTAACCTTATTGACTGCAGAATGTCAGGTTTCCCTGTCCATCACCAACTCCCAGAGCTTGCTCAAACTCATGTCCATCAAGTTGGAGATGCCATCCAACCATGTCATCCTCTGCCATCCCCTTCTCCTCTTGCCTTCAATCTTGCCCAGCATCAGGGTCTTTTCAAATGAGTCAGTTCTTTACATCAGGTGGCCAAAGTACTGGAGTTTCAGCTTCAGCATCAGTCCTTCCAATGAATATTCAGGACTGATTTCCTTTAGGATTGACTGGTTTGATCTCCCTGCAATCCAAGGGACACTCAAGAGTCTTCTCGAACAGCACAGTTCAAAAGCATTAATTCTTTGGTGCTCAGCTTTCTTTATAGTCCAACACTCACATCCATATATGACTACTGGAAAAAACATAGCTTTGATCAAACGGACCTTTGTTGGCACAGTAGTGTCTCTGCTTTTTAATAGGCTAAGTTGGTCATAACTTTTGTTCCAAAGAGCAGTTCAGTTCAGTCGCTCAGTTGTGTCCAGTGCTTTGTGACCTCATGAACTGCAGCATGCCAGGCCTCCCAGTCCATCACCAACTCCCGGAGTTTACCCAAACTCAGGTCCATCGAGTAGGTGATGCCATCCATCCATCTGTTGTCCCCTTCTCCTCCCACCTTCAATCTTTCCCAGTATCAGGGTTTTTCCAATGAGTCAGTTCCTCGACTCAGGTGGCCAAAGTATTGGAGTTTCAGCTTCAGCATCAGTCCTTCCAATGAATCTTCAGGACTGATTTCCTTTAGGATGGACTGGTTAGATCTCCATGCTGTCCAAGGAGCTCTAAAGAGTCTTCTCCAACATCACAGTTTAAAAGCATCCATTCTTCGGTGCTCAGCTTTCTTTATAGTCCAACTCTTGCATCCATACATGACTACTGGAAAAACCATAGCCTTGATTAGATGGACCTTTGTTGGCAAAGTAATGCCTCTGTTTTTTAATATGCTGTCTAAGTTGGTCATAACTTTTCTTCCAAGGAGTGTCTTTTAATTTCATGACTGCAGTCACCATCTGCATTGATTTTGGAGCCTCCAGAATTAAGTCTGACACTGTTTCCACTGTTTCCCCATCTATTTGCCATGAAGTGATGGGACCAGATGCCATGATCTTAGTTTTCTGAATGTTGAGTTTTAAGCCAACTTTTTCACTCCTCTCTTTCACTTTCATCAAGAGGCTCTTTAGTTCTTCTTCCCTTTCTGCCATATGGGTGGTGCCATCTGTATATCTGAGGTTATTGATATTTCTCCTGATAATCTTGATTCCAGCTTGTGCTTCATCCAGCCCAGCATTTCTCATGATGTACTCTACATATAAGTTAAATAAGCAGGATGACAATATACAGTCTTGACTTATTCCTTTTCTTATTTGGAACCATTCTGTTGTTCTATGTCTAGTTCTAACTGTTGCTTCCTGACCTCCATACAGCTTTCTCAAGAGGCAGGTCAAGCGATCTGGTTTTCCCATCTGTTTCAGAATTTCCCAGTTTGTTTTGGTCCACACAGTCAAAGGCTTCGGCATAGTCAATCCAAGGAGCAAGCTTCTTTTAATTTCTTGGCTGCAGTCACCATCTGCAGTGATTTTGGAGCCCAAGAAAATAACGTCTGTCACTGTTTCCATTGTTTCCCCATCTATGTGCCATGAAGTGATGCACGTCTCACCTTTTCCTAAATGAACAAGTTGTTTTTATCAAGCTGGTGTAACATGACTATCAAGCAACCATTTTTCATCTGTCTCTAGGATATGTCTCCCTATTGCTTAAGCCTAATGAATCTCTTCAATTTTCAGTATTCACTGTGACCTCTTTCAAACACGACTGTCTACCTCTCCTTCAAATATTTCTAAAAGCATTACTGTACCCCTTACACGATGTATTATTATGTGTGTATATGTCTTATGGATGGCGTGTGTTCATACCATAAACATGAACAGAACCCACATGGCAGAAATTAAATCTTACATTTCTTAAGAATCCCATTGTTCTTGGTACCAAATACATGATAGACACTAAAGATTAATTATTGTTGTTGTTAGTAGTAATATTTCCTAATTGACTAAAATAAAAAGAAACACTGGATAACAATCTACAGTAGATGTCACAGATATGCTTTGTGGAAGTGGATAACTCTTAAGCAGTTTTTAATCTACACATCTTTCCAAGTGAGTCTTTTGAAATATTTTTCAAAACATACTGTTTGTTACTAACTATCTTGACAAAATTCCATTAAATTTATTCAGATTATTGGCAGAAGGAGAGTTATTTTAAAATCTGCTTGCAGCTTAAGCAATGAGAATCTTTTGCTACCTGAATACACAAGGTTTTTCTCATTTTATTACTTAACTTTAAATATTCTGTTGAGATGCAGTCCAGTCAAAGCTATGGTTTTTCCAGTAGTCATGTATGGTTGTGAGAGTTGGACTATAAAGAAAGCTGAGCACCAAAGGATGGATGCTTTTGAACTATGGTGTTTGGGAAGATTCTTGAGAATCCCTTGGACTGCAAGGAGATCCAAACAGTCCATCCTAAAGGAGATCAGTCCTGGGTATTCACTGGAAGGACTGATGTTGAAGCTGAAGCTCCAACTCTTTGGCCACCTGATGCAAAAAGCTGACTCATTGGAAAAGACCCTGACGCTGGGAAAGATTGAGGGCAGGAGGAAAAGGGGACAACAGAGGATGAGATGGTTGGATGGCATTACCGACTCAATGGACATGAGTTTGGGTAAACTCCGGGAGTTGGTGATGGACAGGGAAGCCTGGCATGCTGTGGTTCACGGGGTCACAAAGAGTCAGACACGACTGAGTGACTGAACTGAACTGAACTGAGATGCTATCCCTAATGAAGACCTTTTCTCAGTTTGCTGCAATGTTCACTCTGGCTCTAGATCCCTCTGAAAGCCAAAGCCTATGGTTTATTCACAATATATTTTTTTTTCCTAAGCAATAAAATTGTCCTTCACTTTACTAAGAAAAATAAGTTGCCTTCATTTGCAACGAACCTTAGATTAGCATGGCTGGACCATGTAGATATCTCCGAGGCGGTTTCTTCAAAAGCAGCAGCTGCTTCAAGATTTCTCAGGTATTTCTGTCCCCCTGGCATTTGTTACTAAATGGCTGCCATTTTAGGTTAGGTCCCAGAGACACTGTTTCAGTTACCTAAAGATGTGCTTCCATTAGGAAAAAAGAAATGCTCTCATTTAACTATGTATCTTACATTGATAAGAGTTGGAAAAAAGCTTCTTTCTGCATTCAAAGTCCTCTAGTCATTCAATTCAACTTGACTTGAGGCTTTCAAATATCGATTTTAATATGAAACACATTTCTGAATATTATTGATATTCCTTTCATGTTTCAAATTTGGTAAATGTTTTGAGACCTTAAAACTGTTGTGAAGCATTGACTTCTTCTGAGGTACATATCTGAAATGATGGCAACGGCCAGAGGAATGGGTTTTGTGGGTTCTCCTCTGCAAGATTTCAAGGGAGATTCCCCTCTCAAATATTATGAAAAGTTTGACAATCTTTTAGCCAGATTGAAATCAACACACATGACATAAAATTATAGTCAAAGTTTCTATAACATCCTGATTGGGAAATTACGACATGGTTTTATTTTTTGTTCTTTATATAAATCACATTACAGAAAAGTTTTGTTATATGTCTTATGTTATGAGTAACAGTGGGATTTTATGTAGAATTTTCAAAGCCCTGGGCAATAGTTCTCCTGGATATGCCACTAACACCTCAAACTCAAGTCTGAAGCAAAATCAAAAAGCCTCACTTCTGCTCAACACTCTGTAATGACCTATATGGGAAAAGAATCTAAAACAAGAGTAGATGTATGTATATGTACAACTGATTCACTTAACTGTACAGCAGAAATTAACACAAGACTGTAAGTCAACTATTTTACAATATAAATTTTAAGAAATCCTCACTTCAACCATATTATTCATTACCTCTAAAATTAAATAAAGTAACATGTGTGTGTCTATATGTGTGTTTAAGATGTCAACATCTTTTCAATTACTCAGGCTGAGAATGTGAGCTATTTTTCATTTCTTTATTTTCTTGGTCCTCAGTCCAGTTAACCTCAAAATCCCCAAAATTTAGTTTGTATTAACTTCCACAATATTTTTCCCTATTATATTTTCTCTACCACTGCTGTAATTTAGGCATTCATTATCTCCTAAAAATTAATATAATAATATCCATTATTATAGTCAGAATAGAGAAATAAAGCAAATGCTTTCTAAAACACTTGGAAAACACAGAAATGAGGCAAAAAAACAAAAAAAATAAACCTATTCATTCTCCAGAACCAAGAAACAAAACACAGACTATGATATTTTCTTTTAGTTTTATGTATGTGTATTCATATTTTTAAGTATTACATAGTAAAAGTGTATCAACATTTGTTTAATCATTCCCTTGTTACAAAACTTAAACTGTTTCCAATTATCCTCAATCACCTATGTTGTCCATCGACAATATTATACATATTATACATAACATTTTTTCCACATTCCTATTTATGTCGTGTATCTAGATTCCATGAAGTAAAATGATTTGCTGAGTACAAACTATTTTGCTATATTCTATCTTTACATTCTTCTTTTTAATTTTGAAAGAAAATATTTAGACATTTAGAATTTACAATGGTTTATATTTTGAGAGCTTTTTCTTTTTTTGAAGAGTCAAGTTTTTCTTTCATTATTTATTAATTAATGTATTAATTTGTGACATCCTTGAAGATACTTCATGTACTATGCAAGCATAAATTACAGAATTTTTTTTGAGTATACATTTGACTTTGTTGATCTGCCTGTCCATTGTCACACAAGTACATCACCATTTTGTTGGCAGTTCCTAACAGTAAGTTTTAGTGTTTGAAGGGAAAGTTTTTTTTAATTAATATTCATTATTTTTTCTTATATTCTCACTTATTTGCTCTACCAGATTATTTTGGAATCCTTATGTCAAGTTCCTATATAAAAAGAAAAATTCATATTAGGAATTTATTTTTTTTTAAAAATGAGACTTTTGAGAGCAGTTTTAGGTTCACAGCAAAACTGAGCAGAAAGTACAGAGAGTTTTCCAGATATTTTCTGCAATCCTCATACAAGCACAATATCCCTTATTATCCCAGTCTATAATAATTTAAACAATTAAGATGTTAATTTCATCCAGAACACCCTCCAAACACTCAGAAATAATTTGTAATCTGGGTTCTCCAAGTCCAGTTCAGTTGACACATGAAATTAATTATCATAGAGATAAAGCTACTAATTAGTCCTCGGTAAGTATGATGTTAGTTTCAGGTTTTTTTTTTTTTTTTTTTTTAGGATGTAGGTGTTCCTCCCCATCCCTAGGTTGTTGAGAACTTTATTATAAATATGTGCTGGATTTTGACAAATATTTTTGCTATACTTATTGATATGATTATAGAGTCTCTTTTTTATCTTGTTGATGCAATGGATTATTGCATCATATTCTACTGTTGAACCAGTCTTGAATAACCAGGATAAATCTCATTTGGTTATGGCATATAGTTACTTTTTATCCAGTGTTGGATTCAATTTGCCAATATTTGTTGATAATTTTTACATCTATGTTCGTGGCATATATTAGTGTACCTTTCCTTGCTTATAATGTCTTTGTATGGTATTAAGTCAATGCTGGCGTCATATGAGTTAGAACATATGCCTTCTCCTTTTATTTTCTGGAAAACATTGTATAGAATTGGTATAATTTCTTACTTAAATGACTGATAGAACTCACCAGTGAACTCATCTGGGCCTCGTGCTTTCTGTTTTCAAAGGTTGTTAATTATTGATTCAAATTTTAAAAGAGAGAGAACTATTCAGATTATCATTTTGTGTGAGCTTTTGCAGATAGTGTTTTTCAAAGAAATGGTCCATTTCATCTAGGTTATCAAATTTGTGAGCACAAAAGTGTTCATAATATTTCTTTATTATTTGTTTTATACCCATGGGATCAATAGTGATGACGCTTCTTTCATTTTGGGTATTAAAAAGCTTTGTGTCTTCTGTTTTTTTTCTTGGTTAGCCTGGCTAACAGTTTATCAAGTTTATTGATCTTTTCAAATAACAAGTCTTTGGCTTTGTTAATTTTCTCTCATTTTCTTATTTTTAATTTAATTTACTGATGCCTCAAATTTTCTTCTGCTTGCTTTGTATTTATATTGCTTTTCTTTCTTTTTACTTATTTATTTATTTATTTTTTTATAAATTTTTTTTTATTTTTTTTTATTTTTTTTATTTTTTTATTTTTTTTATTATTTTTTTTTTCCAGTGGGTTTTGTCATACATTGATATGAATCAGCCATGGATTTACATGTATTCCCCATCCCGATCCCCCCTCCCACCTCCCTTTCCACCCGATTCCTCTGGGTCTTCCCAGTGCACCAGGCCCGAGCACTTGTCTCATGCATCCCACCTGGGCTGGTGATCTGTTTCACCATAGATAGTATACATGCTGTTCTTTTGAAATATCCCACCCTCACATTCTCCCACAAAGTTCAAAAAGTCTGTTCTGTATTTCTGTGTCTCTTTTTCTGTTTTGCATATAGGGTTATCGTTATCACCTTTCTAAATTCCATATATATGTGTTAGTATGCTGTAATGTTCTTTATCTTTCTGGCTTACTTCACTCTGTATAATGGGCTCCAGCTTCATCCATCTCATTAGGACTGGTTCAAATGAATTCTTTTTAATGGCTGAGTAATATTCCATGGTGTATATGTACCACAGCTTCCTTATCCATTCATCTGCTGATGGGCATCTAGGTTGCTTCCATGTCCTGGCTATTATAAACAGTGCTGCGATGAACATTGGGGTGCACGTGTCTCTTTCAGATCTGGTTTCCTCAGTGTGTATGCCCAGAAGTGGGATTGCTGGGTCATATGGCAGTTCTATTTCCAGTTTTTTAAGAATCTCCACACTGTTCTCCATAGCGGCTGTACTAGTTTGCATTCCCACCAACAGTGTAAGAGGGTTCCCTTTTCTCCACACCCTCTCCAGCATTTATTGCTTGTAGACTTTTGGATAGCAGCCATCCTGACTGGCGTGTAATGGTACCTCATTGTGGTTTTGATTTGCATTTCTCTGATAATGAGTGATGTTGAGCATCTTTTCATGTGTTTGTTAGCCATCTGTATGTCTTCTTTGGAGAAATGTCTGTTTAGTTCTTTGGCCCATTTTTTGATTGGGTCATTTATTTTTCTGGAATTGAGCTGCAGGAGTTGCTTGTATATTTTTGAGATTAATCCTTTGTCTGTTTCTTCATTTGCTATTATTTTCTCCCAATCTGAGGGCTGTCTTTTCACCTTACTTATAGTTTCCTTTGTAGTGCAAAAGCTTTTAAGTTTCATTAGGTCCCATTTGTTTAGTTTTGCTTTTATTTCCAATATTCTGGGAGGTGGGTCATAGAGGATCTTGCTGTGATTTATGTCGGAGAGTGTTTTGCCTATGTTCTCCTCTAGGAGTTTTATAGTTTCTGGTCTTACATTTAGATCTTTAATCCATTTTGAGTTTATTTTTGTGTATGGTGTTAGAAAGTGTTCTAGTTTCATTCTTTTACAAGTGGTTGACCAGTTTTCCCAGCACCACTTGTTAAAGAGGTTGTCTTTTTTCCATTGTATATCCTTGCCTCCTTTGTCAAAGATAAGGTGTCCATAGGTTCGTGGATTTATCTCTGGGCTTTCTATTCTGTTCCATTGATCTATATTTCTGTCTTTGTGCCAGTACCATACTGTCTTGATGACTGTGGCTTTGTAGTAGAGTCTGAAGTCAGGCAGGTTGATTCCTCCCGTTCCATTCTTCTTTCTCAAGATTATTTTGGCTATTCGAGGTTTTTTGTATTTCCATACAAATTGTGAAATTCTTTGGTCTAGTTCTGTGAAAAATACCGTTGGTAGCTTGATAGGGATTGCATTGAATCTATAGACTGCTTTGGGTAGAATAGCCATTTTGACAATATTGATTCTTCCAATCCAGGAACACGGTATGTTTCTCCATCTGTTTGTGTCCTCTTTGATTTCTTTCATCAGTGTTTTATAGTTTTCTATGTATAGGTCTTTTGTTTCTTTAGGTAGATATACTCCTAAGTATTTTATTCTTTTTGTTGCAATGGTGAATGGTATTGTTTCCTTAATTTCTCTTTCTGTTTTTTCATTGTTAGTATATAGGAATGCAAGGGATTTCTGTGTGTTAATTTTATATCCTGCAACTTTACTATATTCATTGATTAGCTCTAGTAATTTTCTGGTAGAGTCTTTAGGGTTTTCTATGTAGAGGATCATGTCATCTGCAAACAGTGAGAGTTTTACTTCTTCTTTTCCTATCTGGATTCCTTTTACTTCTTTTTCTGCTCTGATTGCTGTGGCCAGAACTTCCAACACTATGTTGAATAGTAGTGGTGAGAGTGGGCACCCTTGTCTTGTTCCTGATTTCAGGGGAAATGCCTTCAATTTTTCACCATTGAGGGTGATGCTTGCTGTAGGTTTGTCATATATAGCTTTTATTATGTTGAGGTATGTTCCTTCTATTCCTGCTTTTTGGAGAGTTTTAATCATAAATGAGTGTTGAATTTTGTCAAAGGCTTTCTCTGCATCTATTGAGATAATCATATGGTTTTTATCTTTCAATTTGTTAATGTGGTGTATTCTTTTTACTTATTTAAATTGAAAACTTAAATTATTGATTTTAGATCTTTCTTTTCTAATTAGTATTTACTCAATACTATAAATTTTCCTCTTAGCAATGTTTTCTCTGTATTCCCAAATATGATCGGTTGTATTTTCATTTTCACTTAGCTAAAAATATTTTTTTGTTTTCTTGAAACTTTTCCTTTGATCTATGTGTTGTGTATTATGTAATCTCAAGTTACTTTCGAATTTTCTACCTAACTTTCTCTTATTGATTTCTAGTTTAATTCCACTATGGACTGAAACATATCCCTATCTCTTTACATTTCTTCAGGTACGTCTTCTGACCCAGAATGTGGTATGTCTTAGAAAACGTTCCATGTGAGATTCAAAAGAATCTCAAATGCCTATTAGAAGTACACTCATACACATAATGAAAAACAATAGAAGATAATATGTCAATAAGTAACATGTTTATATTCTGCTACAATATATAGAAGCTGATAATGAAGACTATAGTATAACATTAAAAGGAATTTGGGGCAAGAAGGAAGATTTATAGATCTCATTGTCTATTTGAGGACAGTACTAAGAAATAAGGAATTCTATTTCATTTTTAAATTAATTAAAAATGAAACAAAGATGAATATTTTTAATGATAAAAGGTGTGATTCACAAAGATAGACATTTTAAAAGCCTCCCTTGTGGCTCAGATGGTAAAGAGTCTGCCTGCAATGTGGGAGACCTGGGTTCAATCCCTGGGTTGGGGAGATCCCCTGGAGAAAGAAATGGCAACCTACTCCAGTACTCTTGCCTGGAAAATTCCATGGATGGAGGAGGCTGGCAGGCTACAGTCCATGAAGTCGCAAAGAGTCAGGCACAACTGAAAGACTTCATTTTCTTCTTTTCTTTCTCAGACATCTGACAAGAAAGAAACAAAAATATATAAAGCAAAAATCAGAAGTATAAGGGAAAAGAAAAAACATATAATCATAGTAAGACATACTAACATTTCTTTGAAATATTTTATCAGGTGCAGGAAATATAAGAATAGGAGCATCTTGAATTATTTCATTAATAATTTAAATATAATAAATTTAGATTTAATTAATTTATATTAATCTTATATCCTACACAAATATATTTAAAATTTTGTATCTCATACATAGTTATTAGATGACCATGGAACATTTAGAAACAATGGCAAAAAGATAAAAATTAAAAATTTTAAATAAAGATAAACATTATTCAACTTCATAAAGTAGAATTCTTTTTTGTGCATGTGATTCAGTTATACATATACACATATTTTATTTCTGAAATTATTTTCCATTTTGGTTATTATAAGATATTGGCTATAGTTCCCTGTGCTATACAGTAAACCTTTGCTGCTTGTTGCATATCTATTTTTTTAAATTAGAAGCCTAGCTTTCTATTCATAATAAGGCAACAAGTGGAACAAAAATATCATAAACTTTTTAGTTAGACAAAAATTTGTAAGCTTTCTAAAATATATATAATAATATTTATATATATATATATATATACAAAAGCTTTTATACTATGCTTGATAAAGGCTTGAGAAAGAATACCACAAAAGAAAGAAGAGATGGAGAAATTAGAAAACATAAAATAAATGAAATGGGAGCATTGAGTATGAAATAGAAAAAGTGAAACAAACTAGATAAAAGTAAAAAGATCCTCATATAGTCTAGTTGTTTTTAAAAATGGTTGCTCATTAGAAGTATATATAGAAAAAAATAAAAAATAAAAAAAAAGAAATATATATAGAGTGCTGGAGAAAAAAAGCAATACCCAGGCATTTGTATTTTCAAAAAATTCCAAGATAATTCTGATATGCATCTGAATTTTAAAAAGTGATTACAGATTTTTCTATTAACTGATAGAATTTAATGATAGAATTTGGTGATATAGAAGTCTATTATTTTTCTGTTGACCAATCATGATACAGTGGTATTGAGTAACAGTTACATAATCACAATAGTAAAATATGTTTATTGGTTTTCAAAATCTTTAGCCAAATTTAAAAAAAAATTACAATTGCAAGCCATAATGTGAACATGATTAACCTAACAATATAAAATAATTGCATACAATTTGGGGGGTCAAGCAGAGTGATGTGGTAAGTGAAAGTGCATACATGCACATGTTTTCATCTGTTCAGCTAGTCTATATCTTTTGGTTGGCGCATTTAATCCATTTACATTTAAGTAATTATCAATATATATGATCTATTACTGTTTTCTTAATTGTTTTGGGTTTATTTTCTGTAGGTAGGTCTTTTCCTTCTCTTGTTTACCTCCTAGAGAAGTTCCTTTAGCATTTGTTGTAAAGCTGGTTTGGTGATGTTGAATTCTCTTAACTTTTACTTGTCTGGAAAGCTTTTGACTTTTGCACCAAATCTGAAGGAGAGTCTTGCTGGGTAGAGTCTTCTTGGTTGTAGGTGCTTCCCTTTATCATTGTAGATGTATTGTGTCTTTCCCTTCTGGCTTTTAGAGTTTCTGATGAGAAATCAGCTGATAGCCTTATGGGAGTACCCTTGTATGTTATTTGTCATTTTTCCCTTGTTGTTTTTAATGTTTTATCACTCTCTTAAATTTTTGTCAGTTTGATTACCATGTTTTGGTGTATTCCTTTTCCTGCCTGGGACTGTCTGTGCTTCCTGCACTTGGTTGATTATTTCCTTTGTGATGTTAAGGAAGTTTTCAGCTATTACCTCTTCAAGTATTTTCTCAGTTCCTTTCTCTTGCTTTTCTTTCTGGGAACCCAATAATGCAAATATTGGTGTATTTAATGTTGTCTAAGACATCTCTTAGGCTATCTTCATTTCTTTTTTCTATATTCTGTTCTGCAGCAGTGATTTCCACCATTCTGTCCTTCAGGTCATTTACCTGTTCTTCTGCCTCAGTTGTTCTGCTATTGATTCCTTCTAGTGTGTTATTCATCTCTGTTTGTTTGTTCTTTAGTTCTTCTAGGTCTTTGGTAAACATTTCTTGCATCTTCTCAGTCTTTGCCTTCATTCTTTTTCTGACATCCTGAATCATCTTCACTATCATTATTCTGAATTATTTTTCTGAAAGTTTGCCTATGTCCAATTCATTTAGTTGTTTTTCTGGAGTTTTATTTTCTTGTCCCTTCATCTGGGACATAACTTTCTGCTTTTTCAGGCTGATTAACTTTTTGCAATGTGGTTTTGTTTTCATTGCTGTGGAATCGTGGTTCTTCTTGCTTCTTCTGTCTGCTCTCTGATGGAGGAGTTTAAGAGGCTGTGTAAGCTTCCTGATGGGAGGGATTGGTGGTGGGAAAAACTGAGTCTTGTTCAGGTGGACAGGACCTTGCTCAGTAAAGGTTTAACCCAATTATCTGCTGATGAGTGACATTGTACTCCCTCCCTGGTAGCTTTTTGGCCTGAAGTGACCCAGCCCTACAGTTGGGTTAAACCAAGAGGATATACATCAAAGGGGACCATCTCAGACTGCTGCTGTCAGTTCCTTCATCCCTGTGGTGAGTCCCTATCAATCCACAGCTCTACAGGAGACCCTCCAACACTAGCAGGTAGTTTTGGTTCAGTCTCCTGTGGAATCACTGCTCCTTTCCTCTGAGTCTTGGTGCATGCAATGTTTTGTTTTTTTCCCTCCAAGACTGGAGTCTTTATTTCCAGTATGGGTATGGGATTTGAGTTTATCATGATTGTGCCACTCTTACTGTCTTGTGGCTGCTTTTTTGTCTTTGGAAATGGGGTATCATTTTTGGTAGTTTCCAAAAGTGTCGATGGTTGTTCACCTGCTAGTTGTTATTTTGATTCTCTCACAGGAGAAGATGAACACATATCCTTCTACTCTGCCATCTTGAACCAGAAGCCAAGGAATTGTATTTCTGTGTGAAAGATGTATTGCCAGATGTATTATTATATAGAACACAAAGAAGATATACTTTACAGGCCTAATAGCATTCAAAAATAAGACCTAAAACATAAATCGTCAATAACCAAGAAAGGAGGGTGTGAAGGACATTTCAGTATAAGAGAAGAGCATCTGGAAAAGGTCTAAAGCAATTGCAAGCATCTTAAAGTTAAGAAACTGAAAGGAAAACAATTGCTTCAATAGTTCAAGTAAGACATGGTGGAAACCTGGATAATAGTGTTTGGAGTAGTGAAAGTAGACCTCTTAGTTGAGATTCTGTTGCTTTGAAACATTTCTACATGACTTTGTAGCACTTTATCCTTTCCAGAGGTGGCTGAGGTCATATGTTCCATTCTTCATGTTGATTCACAATAGGGTTTTTTCCTTCCCTCACCTAAAGGTAAAGTCTTTTTTTTCCTTCCGGCTGAATCAGGGCTGTATTTACTGACTCATTTGATCAACAGAATATGACAGAAATGATTTCATGGTCTTCAAATTGGGTCATAAGAATGTCTGTAGCTTCTCCCTGAGTCTTTTGGAATGCTTGTTTTTGATAGATTCTTTCTCAGAACTCACATCTTACTGCCAGAATCCCAAGTGCCAGGGACAAGACTCATTGACACCTTTCTCAGCTGAAATCCTCTTAAAATGTCTAGTTGAGTTGAGCCTTCAGACAAATGTAGTCCCTGTTGACACCCAATTGCACTGCCTGTGACAGAACTGCCCAGCTGAATTCAGGAAACCAAGAAAGTTTAAAAGATAACATCAATTATTATTTTAAGCCACTAAGACTTGAGATGCTTTTTTTCCACAGCAACAAAAAGTGCCTTCCACACTTGCCATAAGCAGGTCCTACTGAAGTGACTTAGCACACACCTTCCTATCCAAATGTATTTCCCATATCTCCTTGCTTGCTACTCCCACCTCCTCAATCTGTTGCTGATTAACTAGAATTGACACCATTTTGTCAAATGATTCTTCTCCTTGAAGTTTCAATGGGAAAGCATCGAAGTCTGTGATCTTCCAAGGAAACTTTTTTTTTTTTTTTAACTCACTAAAGAGTAGGAAAAAGGAAAAAAAAAAAAAAAACTGCTCTTGAGAAAACATATTGACAGGAGTGAATTTACTAGTTATGAGTTTCTATTGTACATATTTTGCTATCAGAGTATGGTATCTGATTACCTTTTCTTGAATCTCTTGTTCATTATCAGGCAAGAATTAGCCAAATTAGAGACACAACGATAAGTACAGTCACTCTCACCAGGAATGAACAAAATTACAATAAAAGCAAATCTTTGAAGCTTAATATTTCACAAGTTTAGGCCAGTTTCTTTATTTAATTGATTTTCCATTTACTATTCCAATTTGAAAGAAATGCTGAACTTTGTCCAATAAGGATTATGTATTCTTCATCTAATTATAACTTGCTGTATAATTACTGTCAAAATTCAGTGCTAGGGGATTTTTTTTGTGTGTTGTTAAATTAAAAACACAAAACTTATGAAGTTCTGAAGATGAGAGGATGTTACTAAATGAAAGCCAAAACTTGCATAATTAATTGTGCTAATCAGTTCAGTTCAGTTGCTCAGTCCTGTCTGACTCTTTACAACCTCATGGACTGCAGCATGCCAGGCTTTCCTGTCCATCACAAACTCCCAGGTCTTGCTACAACTCATGTCCATCGAGTCAGTGATGCCATCCAACCATCTCATCCTCTGTTATCCACTTCTTCTCCCGCCTTCAATCTTTCTCAGCATCAGGGTCTTTTCAAATGAGTCGGTTCTTCACATCAGGTGGCCAAAGCAGTGGAGTTTCAGCTTCAGCATCAGTCCTTCCAATGAATATTCAGGACTGACTTCCTTTAAGATTGACTGGTTTGTTCTCCTTGTAGTCCAAGGGACTCTCAAGAGTCCTTTCCAACACCACAGTTCAGAAGCATCCATTCTTCGTTGCTCAGCTTCCTTTGTGGTCCAACTCTAACAGCCACACATGACTACTGGGAAAACCATAGCTTTGACTAGATGGACCTTTGTTGGCAAAGTAATGTCTCTGCTTTTTAATATTCTGTCTAAGTTTTACATGACTTTCTTCCAAGGAGCAAGCATCTTCTAATTTCATGGTTGCAGTCACCATCTGCAGTGATTTTGGAGCCCAAGAAAATAAAGTCCCTCACTGTTTCCATTGTTTCCCCATCTATTTACCATGAAGTGATGGGACTGGATGTCATGATCTTAGTATGTTGAATGTTGAGTTTTAAGCCTGCTTTTTCACTCTCCTCTACATGGTAATTAGCCCACAAGTACCATAAGGTTGAAAAGAGTATGACACAACTGAAGCGAATTAGCACGGCACTGCATTTATTATCATGCATTTTTTTCACTGTCTAGGCAGGGTTTAATACATTCTTAACTCCTAAAAAATTGATACTCTAATAGAATAGAAGATTAAAGTACAGGGATATCTGTCTTTATTGTGTCAGTCTAGACAAAATGGCATTCTTTTGAAAGAAGATACCACATAAGAGTTTCATAGATAGAGAGGAGATATTGATGTCTGTTTTCAAAGCTTCAAAAGAGAGGCTAATCTCCTATTAGGGGCTAATGCAGCTGGTGACTTTAAGGTGAAGGTGCCCATTTACCATTTTGAAAATCATAGGTCCCTTAAGAATGGTGCTAAATCTACTCTTCTTATGCTTTAAACATGGGACAGAAAATCAAGAATGATAGCACATGTTTTTTTTTTTTATAAAATGGTTGACCAAACATTTTAATTCCATTGTTGAGGCCTACTGCTCAAGGGGGGGAAAGATTCCTTTTGAAATACTATTATTCATTGACAATGGGGATATACAACGGTATTCATGTTGTTTTCACACCTGCTAATAAAACTTCCATTCTGGAGCCCATGGATAAAAGTAATTTCAACCTTCAAGTATTATTATTTAAGAAATATATTTTATAAGCCTATAGCTGCCATAGATAGTGATTCCTCCAATGGAACCAGGCAAAGTCAATTTTAAACATACTGGAAAGGATTCAAATTCTAGATGTCACTAAGAACATTCAGAATTCAGAGGACAATGTCAAAGTATCAACATTAGCAGGAATTTGGGGGAAAGCTGCTTTTAATCCTCATTGATGATTTTTAGGGGTTCAAGACTTCAGTGGAGGAAATCACTGCAGATGTAGTGGGGAAAAAACCAAGAGAACTAGAATTAGAATTGGAGCCTGAATATGTTCATGAGTAGCTGTAATCTTATGATAAAACTTGAATGAATGTGAAGTTGCTTCTTATAAACTCATCTATATGTGAGTGAAGAACATGAGTTCTTGAGATAAAATTTAGCTCTGGTGAAGATGCTAAGAAGATTATTGAAATGACAAGAAAAGATTTGCAATATTACATAAACTTGGTTGATAAAGCAGTGGCAGATGTTGAGAGAATTGACACCAAATTTTGAAAGAAATTCTACTGTGGGCAAAATGTTATCAAGCAGAGATAAATTTTCCATGAAAGGAAGAGGCAATAAATGCAGCAAATTGTTGTCTTATTTTAAGAATAAGTCTCACCAACCTTCAGCAACCCACACCTTGATCAGTCAGCAGCTATCAACAATGAGTTAAGACTCTCCATCAGGAAACAAATTAACAATTTACTAAAGTGTCAGGTGATAAGTAGCATTTTTTTAGCTATAAAATATTTTCAATTAAGATATGTACATTGTTCACTTAGACATAATAATACTATACACTTAATAGACAACAGGATAGTGTAAATATAATTTTATGTGCACTGGGAAGACAAAATATTTGTGTGACTCATTTATTGCAACATTTGCTTTATTGTGATGATCTGGAACTGAATGCACAGTGTCTCCAAGGTACACTTGTACTGAAAAATGAATTTATGCTTAAATACTCTGTACTTTAGAGGATAGTGGGATATTGAAGTAATTATTAATACATCATCACTATGCTTGAACAATGTTGCATCTAACTGGGAGACAGACAATATTAAGCAATAATTTTCTATGGTAAAGAGAAATACTAACCTAAGCTCAAAGGTTAAAGGTAACATAGAGAAGAAAATAATCAGTTCTACATTGGGAAGAAACAAGGGGTGAGTGGAGCATTAGCTGCATTTTATGAAATGCAGAAAAAGAATGAAAATCATTCTAGGAAAAGGAACTTCTCAGGCAAAGGCAAGTGTTATGAATATGAATATGGTGTTAGAACAAATCTGAGATGTAAGCTTCACCTGGAATTTGAATTGTGTGAAGTCATGGAAACCATCAGACACAGCCTAATGACTAAACCACCACCACCATGGAAACCAGCAGAGAAAGTTTTATTAAAGTAGGTTTGCAGCAGATTATAGGACATGGTTCAACCTGTGATGAAAAGAAGTGTTAAGGGGAGGAGCCAAGATGGCGGAGGAGTAGGACGGGGAGACCACTTTCTCTCCTACAAATTCATCAAAAGAATAACTGAACGCAGAGCAAACTTCGCAAAACAACTTCTGATCGCTCGCTGAGGTCATCAGGCGCCCAGAAAAGCAGCCCATTGTCTTCGAAAGGAGGGCTGTATAGTTGGAGAAGTCCTGAGACTACAGGAAGAATAAAACTGAAATCCAGAGGCAGGAGACTTAAGCCCAAAACCTGAGAACACCAGAAAACTCCTGACTACATGGAACTTTAAGTAATAAGTGACTGTCCAAAAGCCTTCATACCTACACTGAAACCAACCACCACCCAAGAGCCAATAAGTTTTAGAGCAAGACATACCACACAAATTCTCCAGCAACGCAGGAACATAGCCCTGAACATCAACATACAGGCTGCCCAAGGTCACACCTAACACATAGACCCATCTCAAAACTCATTACTGGGCACTCCATTGCTCTCCAAAGAGAAGAAATCAAGTTCCACGCACCAGAACACTGATGCAAGCTTCCCTAACCAGGAAACCTTGACAAGCCAATCGTCTAACCCCACCCACTGGGTTAATCCTCCACAATAAAAAGGAACCACAGACCTCCAGAATACAGAAAGTCCACTCCAGATACAGCAATCTAAACAAGATGAAAAGGCAAAGAAATACCCAACAGGTAAAGGAACATGAAAAATGCCCACCAAGTCAAACAAAAGAGGAGGAGATAGGGAATCTACCTGAAAAAGAATTTAGAATAATGATAATAAAAATGATCCAAAATCTTGAAAACAAAATGGAGTTACAGATAAATATCCTGGAAACAAAGATTGAGAAGATGCAAGAAATGTTTAATAAAGACCTAGAAGAAATAAAAAAGAGTCAATTAAAAATGAACAATGCGACTGACTAGCTGACTCCGGGGAGGCGGCGGCGGCGAGACAGCGGGGGTGCGGCCGGGCCGGAGCCCTGCTCCGGCCCCGGCGGCGTGGCGGACAGGAGAGAGGCAGGCAAGGCCGCGTCTACCTGTGCGGCGCAGCCCCGGCATAGCCCGGGTCTGCCGGTGCCCGCCGCTCCATTGTTGGGGGAGGGGGCGGTCTCTGAGCTTGGTGGAGTCCGGGGCCGAGCGGAGGCGACGGCGGCGAGGAGCGGAGGCGCCCCATGGGGAACACGTTGAGTTGTTGCGTGTGCCTCAATGCCAACCGGCGCGTGGGGCCTGCACCAGACTCCGAGTCTGAGGTCTACAAGGTGGCGGCCGGAGACCCGGTGGCCGTAGCACCGGCGCCGGCTGCCGTGGAACCCACCGAGTTGGATTTCCGAGCAGGTGAAGGCCACCACCTGCAGCACATCAGCGACCGGGAGATGCCCGAAGACTTAGCTTTGGAATCAAACCCTTTTGACCACCCAAGGGCAAGCACAATTTTCCGGAGCAAATCTGTAACGGACGGTATCTCCAGGGAAGCTTACTAAAAAGTATAGCTCATGCCCAACCATATTTCCAGATGACAGCACAGTCAGCGAGCCTAATCTTAGAACCACAATAAAATGAGAACAAAAAAAGAGATGAAGTTTCAGAAACAAGGCTGTGGCCAGGCTTATACTTAAGAAGACACGAACAGTGTTACAATGACGAAAACTATTCCTCAACTTCTGGAAGCCCCTCATAGTCCACAATTGGAGATGCACAGTTCAAAACGCCCTAATCATGGGAATGTTCAAGTTTATTTAAGAGAGAGAATTAAAAACGAAACAGGATGCAGACCTTCCTACCTCCCTTGGGGTTGTCCATGGAACATTAAATAATGTCTTCTTAGCATATGAATGTTGACTTTCCAGAACAGTTTGGGAAATGCTACTTGAAAATATTAGTATCCTGGTTTCATTCTTTTGCAAGTGGTTGACGGGCTTTCCCAGCGCCACTTGTTAGAGAGGTTGTCTTTTTTCCATTGTGTGTCCTTGCCTCCTTTGTCAAAGATAAGGTGTCCATGAGTTCATGGATTTGTCTCTGGGCTTTCTATTCTGTTCCATTGATCTGTGTTTCTGTCTTTGTGCCAGTACCATGCTGTCTTGATGACTGTGGCTTTGTGGTGGAGTCTGAAGTCAGGCAGGTTGATTCCTCCGGTTCTATTCTTCTTTCTCAAGATTGCTTTGGCTATTCGAGGTTTTTTGTATTTCCATACAGATTGTGAAATTCTTTGGTCTAGTTCTGTGACAAATACCGTTGGTAGCTTGATAGGGATTGCATTGAATCTATGGATTGCTTTGGGTAGAATAGCCATTTTGACAATATTGATTCTTCCAATCCATGAGCATGGTATGTTTCTCCATCTGTTTGTGTCCTCTTTGATCTCTTTCATCAGTGTTTTATAGTTTTCTATGTATAGGTCTTTTGTTTCTTTAGGTAGATATACTCCTAAGTATTTTATTCTTTTTGTTGCAATGGTGAATGGTATTGTTTCCTTAATTTCTCTTTCTGTTTTCTCATTGTTAGTATATAGGAATGCAAGGGATTTTTGTGTGTTGGTTTTATGTCCTGCAACTTTACTATATTCATTGATTGGCTCTAGTAATTTTCTGGTAGAGTCTTTAGGGTTTTCTATGTAGAGGATCATGTCATCTGCAAACAGCGAGAGTTTCACTTCTTCTTTTCCTATCTGGATTCTGAAACTAGAACACTTTCTAACACCATACACAAAAATAAACTCAAAATGGATTAAAGATCTAAATGTAAGACCAGAAACTATAAAACTCCTAGAGGAGAACATAGGCAAAACACTCTCCGACATAAATCACAGCAAGATCCTCTATGACCCACCTCCCAGAATATTGGAAATAAAAGCAAAACTAAACAAATGGGACCTAATGAAACTTAAAAGCTTTTGCACTACAAAGGAAACTATAAGTAAGGTGAAAAGACAGCCCTCAGATTGGGAGAAAATAATAGCAAATGAAGCAACAGACAAAGGATTAATCTCAAAAATATACAAGCAACTCCTGCAGCTCAATTCCAGAAAAATAAATGACCCAATCAAAAAATGGGCCAAAGAACTAAACAGACATTTCTCCAAAGAAGACATACAGATGGCTAACAAACACATGAAAAGATGCTCAACATCACTCATTATCAGAGAAATGCAAATCAAAACCACAATGAGGTACCATTACACGCCAGTCAGGATGGCTGCTATCCAAAAGTCTACAAGCAATAAATGCTGGAGAGGGTGTGGAGAAAAGGGAACCCTCTTACACTGTTGGTGGGAATGCAAACTAGTACAGCCGCTATGGAAAACAGTGTGGAGATTTCTTAAAAAACTGGAAATAGAACTGCCATATGACCCAGCAATCCCACTTCTGGGCATACACACTGAGGAAACCAGATCTGAAAGAGACACGTGCACCCCAATGTTCATCGCAGCACTGTTTATAATAGCCAGGACATGGAAGCAACCTAGATGCCCATCAGCAGATGAATGGATAAGGAAGCTGTGGTACATATACACCATGGAATATTACTCAGCCGTTAAAAAGAATTCATTTGAATCAGTTCTAATGAGATGGATGAAACTGGAGCCCATTATACAGAGTGAAGTAAGCCAGAAAGATAAAGAACATTACAGCATACTAACACATATATATGGAATTTAGAAATATGGTAACGACAACCCTATATGCAAAAACAGAAAAAGAGACACAAGTACAGAACAGACTTTTGAACTCTGTGGGAGAAGGTGAGGGTGGGATGTTTCGAAAGAACAGCATGTATATTATCTATGGTGAAACAGATCACCAGCCCAGGTGGGATGCATGAGACAAAGTGCTCGG
>NC_057395.1:22366038-22420003 GCF_019320065.1 Cervus canadensis | reverse complement strand
ATTTTTGAAGTAAATATGTACATTCAGGCCTTGGCTGTATGTTACAGGAAGTATATAGACTTGGCTGTGTCAATAGAAACGAAGAAAGTCAGTTTCACAAAGGAAAGTAATGGTGAAATTATCCTTTACTTGGATATGGTTTGATGGAGATAATCTTCACCAACTACATTCTTTAAGGAATAAAAATGATTCTTAAATTGAGTTGAATAAAGCACTATCCCTTATTATGCATTTTCTTAGACACTACAAATAAAAATGTTGCATGTGGGTATAAATTTCTCATAGATATCTCTATCTGTCTATCTTGTATGTGTGCATGTATGATCTACATATGGGAAGTTATGACCAACCTAGACAGCATATTAAAAAGCAGAGACATTACTTTGCCAACAAATGTCCCTCTAGTCAAGACTATGGTTTTTCCAGTGGTCATGTAGGGATGTGAGAGTTAGACCACAACAACAGCTGATTGCTGAAGAATTGATGCTTTTATCTTTTCTGACCACAGTGCAGTAAGATTAGATCTCAATTACAGGAAAAAAATTGTTAAAACTTCAAACATATGGAGGCTAAATAACACGCTTCTGAATAACCAACAAATCATAGAAGAAATCAAAAAAGAAATCAAAATATGTATAGAAATGAATGAAAATGAAAACACAACAACCCAAAACCTATGGGACACTGTAAAAGCAGTGCTAAGGGGAAGGTTCATAGCATTCCAGGCTTACATCAAGAAACAAGAAAAAAACCAAATAAATAACCTAACTCTACACATAAAGCAATTAGAGAAGGAAGAAATGAAGAACCCCAGAGTTAGCAGAAGGAAAGAAATCTTAAAAATCAGGGCAGAAATAAATGCAAAAGAAACTAAAGAGACCATAGCAAAAATCAACAAAGCTAAAAGCTGGTTTTTTGAAAAAATAAACAAAATTGACAAACCATTAGCAAGACTCATTAAGAAACAAAGAGAGAAAAACCAAATTAACAAAATTAGAAATGAAAATGGAGAGATCACAACAGACAACACTGAAATACAAAGGATCATAAGAGACTACTACCAGCAGCTCTATGCCAATAAAATGGACAACTTGGATGAAATGGACAAATTCTTAGAAAAGTATAACTTTCCAAAACTGAACCAGGAAGAAATAGAAGATCTTAACAGACCCATCACAGGCAAGGAAATCGAAACTGTAATCAAAAATCTTCCAGCAAACAAAAGCCCAGGACCAGATGGCTTCACAGCTGAATTCTACCAAAAATTTAGAGAAGAGCTAACACCTACCTTACTCAAACTCTTCCAGAAAATTGCAGAAGAAGGTAAACTTCCAAACTCATTCTATGAGGCCACCATCACCCTAATTCCAAAACCTGACAAAGATGCCACAAAAAAAGAAAACTACAGACCAATATCACTGATGAACATAGATGCAAAAATCCTTAACAAAATTCTAGCAAACAGAATCCAACAACATATTAAAAAAATCATACACCATGACCAAGTGGGCTTTATCCCAGGAATGCAAGGATTCTTTAATATCCACAAATCAATCAATGTAATACACCACATTAACAAATTGAAAGATAAAAACCATATGATTATGTCAATAGATGCAGAGAAAGCCTTTGACAAAATTCAACACCCATTCATGATTAAAACTCTCCAGAAAGCAGGAATTAGAAGGAACATACCTCAACATAATAAAAGCTATATATGACAAACCCACAGCAAGTATCACCCTCAATGGTGAAAAATTGAAAGCATTTCCCCTGAAATCAGGAACAAGACAAGGATGCCCACTCTCACCGCTACTATTCAACATAGTGTTGGAAGTTTTGGCCACAGCAATCAGAGCAGAAAAAGAAGTAAAAGGAATCCAGATAGGAAAAGAAGAAGTGAAACTCTCGCTGTTTGCAGATGACATGATCCTCTACATAGAAAACCCTAAAGACTCTACCAGAAAATTACTAGAGCTAATCAATGGATATAGTAAAGTTGCAGGATATAAAATTAACACACAGAAATCCCTTGCATTCCTATATACTAACAATGAAAAAACAGAAAGAGAAATTAAGGAAACAATACCATTCACCATTGCAACAAAAAGAATAAAATACTTAGGAGTATATCTACCTAAAGAAACAAAAGACCTATACATAGAAAACTATAAAACACTGATGAAAGAAATCAAAGAGGACACAAACAGATGGAGAAACATACCGTGTTCATGGATTGGAAGAATCAATATTGTCAAAATGGCTATTCTACCCAAAGCAATCTATAGATTCAATGCAATCCTTATCAAGCTACCAACGGTATTTTTCACAGAACTAGACCAAAGAATTTCACAATTTGTATGGAAATACAAAAAACCTCGAATAGCCAAAGTAATCTTGAGAAAGAAGAATGGAACTGGAGGAATCAACCTGCCTGACTTCAGACTCTACTACAAAGCCACAGTCATCAAGACAGTATGGTACTGGCACAAAGACAGAAATATAGATCAATGGAACAGAATAGAAAGCCCAGAGATAAATCCACGAACCTATGGACACCTTATCTTTGACAAAGGAGGCAAGGATATACAATGGAAAAAAGACAACCTCTTTAACAAGTGGTGCTGGGAAAACTGGTCAACCACTTGTAAAAGAATGAAACTAGAACACTTTCTAACACCATACACAAAAATAAACTCAAAATGGATTAAAGATCTAAATGTAAGACCAGAAACTATAAACCTCCTAGAGGAGAACATAGGCAAAACACTCTCCGACATAAATCACAGCAAGATCCTCTATGACCCACCTCCCAGAATATTGGAAATAAAAGCAAAACTAAACAAATGGGACCTAATGAAACTTAAAAGCTTTTGCACAACAAAGGAAACTATAAGTAAGGTGAAAAGACAGCCCTCAGATGGGAGAAAATAATAGCAAATGAAGAAACAGACAAAGGATTAATCTCAAAAATATACAAGCAACTCCTGCAGCTCAATTCCAGAAAAATAAATGACCCAATCAAAAAATGGGCCAAAGAACTAAACAGACATTTCTCCAAAGAAGACATACAGATGGCTAACAAACACATGAAAAGATGCTCAACATCACTCATTATCAGAGAAATGCAAATCAAAACCACAATGAGTTACCATTACACGCCAGTCAGGATGGCTGCTATCCAAAAGTCTACAAGCAATAAATGCTGGAGAGGGTGTGGAGAAAAGGGAACCCTCTTACACTGTTGGTGGGAATGCAAACTAGTACAGCCGCTATGGAAAACAGTGTGGAGATTTCTTAAAACACTGGAAATAGAACTGCCATATGACCCAGCAAACCCACTTCTGGGCATACACACTGAGGAAACCAGATCTGAAAGAGACACGTGCACCCCAATGTTCATCACAGCACTGCTTATAACTGCCAGGACATGGAAGCAACCTTGATGCCCATCAGCAGATGAATGGATAAGGAAGCTGTGGTACATATACACCATAGAATATTACTCAGCCATTAAAAAGAATTCATTTGAACCAGTCCTAATCAGATGGATGAAGCTGGAGCCCCTTATACAGAGTGAAGTAAGCCAGAAAGATAAAGAACATTACAGCATACTAACACATGTATATGGAATTTAGAAAGATGGTAACGATAACCCTATATGCAAAACAGAAAAAGGGACACAGAAATACAGAACAGACTTTTGAACCCAGTGGGAGAAGGGGAGGGTGGGATATTTCAAAAGAACAGCATGTATACTATCTATGGTGAAACAGATCACCAGCCCAGGTGGGATGCATGAGAGAAGTGCTCCGGCCTGGTGCACTGGGAAGACCCAGAGGAATCGGGTGGAGAGGGAGGTGGGAGCGGGGATCGGGATGGGGAATACGTGTAAATCCATGGCTGATTCATATCAATGTATGACAAAACCCACTGAAACGTTGTGAAGTAATTAGCCTCCAACTAATAAAAAATAAATAAATAATAAAAAAAAGAAAAAAAGAAAAGAAGTGTTAGTCACACAGTCATGTCTCACTCTTTGTGATCCCATGTACTGTAGCTCACCAGGCTTCTCTGTCCATGGAATTCTCCAGGCAAGAATACTGGAGTGGGTTGCAACTTCCTTCTCCAGGGAATCTTTCTGACCCAGGGTAAGTACCCGGGTCTCCTGCATTGCAGGCAGATTCTTTACCATCTGAGCTGCCAGATAAGCCCTTTCAACCTATGATTGGGTTTGATAAAACTGTCAAATTGTCCTTGTGTGCTAAGTTACTTCAGTTGTGTCTGACTCTTTTGTGACCCTTGGACTGTAGCCTGCCAGGCTCCTCTGTCCATAGGATTTCCCAGACAAGAACACTGGTATGGGTTGCCATTTCCTTCTCTTGGGGATCTTCCCAACCCAAGGATCGAACCCAAGTCTCATGTCTCCTGCATTGGCAAGCAGGTTCTTTACCACTAGCACCACCAGGGAAACTATTGTGCCCTTAACTATAGATAATGAGGATCCAAAAGAACATTTCCTTAGGACAAAAGTGAATAGTCTGGTTGTCAATTTACAATCACAATTCTAGCACTATTAACTATGCAGAAAGCAGTACCAGAAGGAAACATCAGTAAGTTCTTTACCAGCTTCAATTATTCTCAGTTCCCTAGATGATGATTTCATACTTTCTTTTATTTTCTCCAATTTCTAATATTGATCTGTACTCCTAGATGATCATTTTTCTTGTTACTGAACAGAGAAAGTAAGCATTTTCTGAACAGAACTTCCCCAAGACCTATCCCTTTCCTGAATTTGCACCCAGGCCTTCTGCCTTCTCTTCCATTTCCATGAACACACTATCCACACTCTTGACAAAGGCCAACCCTACTCATGCACTAAATTCATCTCCTCTTCTTACTCTAATGCTTCTTTCTTCTTTAAGCATAAATTATCCTCTCTACTAGATTTTTTCCATCAATAAAAAAGGCTGCCATTTCTCCCATTTTTAGACACATACATTCTTTAAGCTCATGTCCTCATTTTTCTCCTCCTCCTTACAACAAAGTTCCTCAAAAGAATTGTGCATACTCAAACTCTCCAATTTCTCTCCTCTCTTTCATGATTCATTCAATCAGATTTTCTACCATTCTATTTAAACAAAACTCTTAGCTACATTTCTTACCTTCAGCCTATCCTCACTTTAGTTTTCAGCATTGTATCAGTTGATTGTTTGTTGATATTTGAGTCACTTTCTTAAGTTGAATTTCAAGACCCCACTCTCTCTCTTAAGTGTACTGGTCACTGAGTGGCAGACCCTTCTCGGTCTCATTATTAGATTTTTTTTTTCATCTACCTGGTCTTTGAAATTTAGAATCCTTTGTGAACCAGTCTTTGAATTCTTTTCTATTTACAATCATCCCTTTGATGTTTTCATTCAGTCTCATGACAATAAGTACTATCTATATACCAATGAAACTCAAGTTCCCCTCTCTCCAGGACAACAGAACCATAAATCCAACCACCTACTCAATAGATCCGTCTGAACATCTAACAGAAATCTCAAAGTGATTGGGTACAACATTGGAACTCTTGATCATCCTCCAAATACTTACTCTAGATAGTCATCCCCATCTCACTTAATGGTAAATCCAATGAATTTCTCACTTCCTAAATAAAACCAAAAGCTGATAATAATCTAAACTTCTCACCTACTTGCATATCCCATATCCAATTTCATTTCAAATATTGACTTTACCTTAAAAATACACACATAATCTGACTACTATCACCATCTCCTCTTGATGAGGGTGAAAAAGAGTGAAAAAAAGAGCCTGAAATTCTACATTAGAAAAAATAAAAACTAAGATCATGGCACTCAGTCCCATCACTTCATGGCAAATGGAAGAGGGAAAAGTGGGAATAGTGACAGATTTTATTTTCTTGGACTCCACTATTACAGTGGGTGGTGACTGCATCCATGAAATTAAAAGATGCTTGTTCCTTGAAAGAAAAGCTATGA
Source organism: Cervus canadensis (assembly GCF_019320065.1). Classification (NCBI taxonomy): domain Eukaryota; kingdom Metazoa; phylum Chordata; class Mammalia; order Artiodactyla; family Cervidae; genus Cervus; species Cervus canadensis. The sequence continues at coordinate 22,414,001 of NC_057395.1, read as the reverse complement.
CAAACCTAGACAGCATATTAGAAAGCAAAGACATCCTGTTGCCAACACAGGTTCAGATTGTCAAAGCTATGGTTTTTCCACTAGTCATGTATGCATGTGAGAGTTGGACCATAAAGCAGGCTGAGTACCGAAGAATTGATGCTTTTGAATTGTGGTGCTAAAGAAGACTCTTGAGAGTCCCTCGGACTGTGGGGAGATCAAACCAGTCAATCCTGAATTAAAGCAATCCTAAATTCATTGGAAGGACTAATGCTGAAGCCGAAGATTCAGTCATTGGCCATCTGATGCGAGGAGTCAACTCATTGGAAAAGACCCTGATGTTGGGACAGATTAAGGGCAGAAGCAGAAGGGAATTGAATTTGAGCAAACTCAGGGAGATAGTGAAGGACAGAGGAGACTAACATTCTCCAGTTCATGGCACTGCAAAGAGTCAGACATGACTTAGTGATGCAACAACAATAAAATCACCATCTCCACTGCTAACACACTGGTGTTATTCACTATCAATTGGTCCAATTCATTCTCATCTCATGCTGGAAATATTGCAGTTCCTTAACTGCCCTTCTTGCTTTGGGTCTTGACTCCCTAAGTGCTATTTTCAAAAAAGCCACCAGACTTTTGCAGTTAAAATGTAGTCAGATCATATTCTCTGCTCAAAATTCTCAAAAGTGTCTACTCTCATTTCAAGTAACCACCAAAGTTTTTAGAGTGGCCAACAATGCCCTACATGTCGAGGCTTCCCTGCAACCTATTGCCCCCCAGGCCTAATACTCTATTAGAGTCTTCCTTATAAATCTGTTTAACCTCCATAGGATATTTACCTGTTCTTCCAGGGGTGCTTTCTTCTCAGAACCTTTGCATTTGATGTTCCTTCTACCCTGAAATCTGTTTCTGCAGGTATCTACAATGGTCAGTTCCTGACCTTGTTTAGATCTTTAATCTAAGTTCACATTCTCTAAGAAATCTTTTTGGGTAATTTATTATAAAATGTAACTCCTACCTGCTGACCCCTTTTCAACCCTTTTTCTGCTGCTGTGTTAATAAGACTTGTAACCATTGAATATTCTACTTATATGACATTTTATATCATTTATTTTTAGTCTACACACTTTTCCCTATAACTGCAAAGTAAGTTCCATGAAGGCAGCAGCTTTTATTTGTATTGATTATTGCTTTCTTCCAAATCTTTGTATGGTTTTAGATAAATAGTGGGAATCTAACAAGTATCTCCTTAATGAATGAATAAATGTGCAATTGCAAAAAATATAAACAAATACAGATGATTGATTGGAAACTATATGTTATGAGGAAGAGATTATTCTCACTATTATTGATGAGATCTAATGAATCACTGAGACAAAGGCCAATATACCAATAGAAAATAAATATGTAGCTTGAAAATAGAAAAAAATATTAAGCTATCAGTAATTCAACATACAAAATCAAATAGTAATTACACACACTATTTACACTGACAAAGATTTAAAAGCACTGCATACCTAAAGCAGTCAAAACTAAGGATTGAGCAGTACCTTTAACCAAGAGGAGAAATATAAATAGTAGCTTAAAGCTAGGGGAAGTTGGAAATATGCATTAAAAATCTTTAAAATGATTATACCATTCAATGCAGAAAACTTTTTCTTAAAATTAATTTTTTATTTATTCATTAAGAAAGAATGTGAGTAGAATGGAGAGCAAAAACAAGAAGTTCCCTTCCTTTATATGTCTAATGTTTGAGAGGTCAGAAAGTTAATAATGTGTCATAGAAAATAATTTAAAATTATATCTAGAAAACAAAAAAGAAAACATATTAATATATGATATTATGAGTCTATAATTAGCAGTTTGCTCTACATTAAGTGTCAGGAAATACTTTCAAAAAGAAATGGTTATGGACTTCACATCATATGGAGGATGAGATGGTTGGATGGCATCACTGACTCAGTGGACATGAGTTCGAGCAAACTCAGGGAGATCGTGAAGGACAGGTAACCCTGGCATGCTGTAGTTCATTGGGTCACAGAGTCGACGTGACTTAATGACTGAACAACAAAAACAATATGTGATAGAAAGCCTTAGAAGCCCAAACAAGAGATGACAATGACTAGATCTACTTTTTTGACCATCTGTTAAGTGTCAGGCACTATACCAAGTACCAGGCCTAAAATGATAAATAAGGCAAATATTGCCTCAACCCTCATGGTTTCCACATATGCTGGGGAGTGATCTTTGGGTGGAAATGACTATTGAGATGAAGACCATTGTGTAGATCTGAAATATATTTTGAAGCATCATACAATAGGCTTAACAATGGATTCAGTTGTGTGAGTAAAGAAGAGGTAATAATCCTTTATAAATTTATAATTTCAACTTACAATTGGTAAATGTTGTATAATTTACTAGGACAGGAAGACAGGTGTTAGTGGAAGAAGGAATATTAAAGTTTTTATTTTAGAAATGTCAATTTTGCACCATCTCTGAGACTCCTAATACAAGTTTACAAATAGCCGTTTGTCTAAGACTCTAAAGCTAAAAAGAGAACAGTAGGTTGGTCTTAAGAATCTCATCTATGCCATAGAGATAGTGTTTGAAACCATAACACTAAGAAACCCTTTCCTTTTACATAAGGAAAATAGAAAAACAGAAAAGTGAAGGGAAATTTTGAGATGCAAAGAGAATAGTGATCATAAGAGACAATGAGAGAAGGAAAAGAGTAGAGAAGAAAAGGAGAACAGAAGAGATAACTAGAGAGTGATTAAGGCCTAGCAAAAATGAATACATTCAGAGTTTAGCCAAAAGAAATAGTCAGTAAACGAAAGAGAAAATTAGTAGCCAGAAAAGAGATGGGCAATGAGATCCAAAGCCACATTGCCAGAGTTGACATTAAATGGGGAAGTGGAATAACTTGGGAGGAAGGGGGAAAGGCCACTTGTTTTCAGAGAAGGAAAGAATGATAGGTCAGGTGCACCTCTGTGTGTTTATGTGTGTGTGTAGTTTTCTGCATTGCAGTAGAAATCACTTTGAGAGGATTATCTTCAATGGCGACTACATTCTCTATAAATATAAGGACCAGTCATCTCCTGAGAGTCTGGGGAGACATGGGAAAGATTTGGTGACTCAGGGAGGGTGATGTTTTAAAATAATGAATATGTAGAGTGGAGAAGTATTGCCAAACAGAAAAGCATGAGTCTATGTGATGTAATTGATCATAATATTTTGTGAAGCCAATTTTCCTCTAGTAATATTTTTCACTAGCAGACTTCATCTATAACAAAGAAGGAGTAGAAATAAGGTAATACTTGGGTTAAGCTGTGCTGGATTTCTGGCACTTGAGTGTGATAAAGAACACAGAGGTCCAAACACAGTGATTTACTTCATTGGCAAGAATTACATTGAATTATAGACTATGTGCCCAAAGGATTATAACAACCAGCTTTGTTCACAAAATGAAAACTTAAAATCTGTAGCAAATAATTGACTATTTAGATATGTTGTACAAGAGATGATTATAGAGCAATTTAAAGTGACGATAATTTGTTTTTTATTGATGTGAAAAGATGCCCAAGATACATGGCTAAGCAGGAAATGCAAGCTAGAAAGTACATATGGAGAACTATTTTATTTTTGTTTGAAAACAATTCTTTGATATCAAGTGTTGGCAAAGAGGTAGAACAAGTAGGACTCATATATTGCCAGTGAAAAAGTAAATTATTATAGTCACTTTGAAAAACTTTGCTGGTGTTTGTTAAAGGAAAAAAAACAAAACAATCTACGCATACTCTTAGGAACAAGTGAGCATTTCTACTCTGAGATATAGACTGAACACAAACATGTCCTTAAGATCCCCCATAATGTTTGCATTAGAAGTTCATAGCCTCAAACGTGAAACAATGAAATTGTAAAATGGTTAAATAAAATGTGCTCCATATTTATTCTACAGCTATATAGATCAATAAGAATAAGCAAATTGCAAAAACAAATTATAATATATTTTAGAAAAATGTGCTATACAAATTAAACTACCTAAAAGAGTACATAAATAAAATACAGAAATAGAAAAGATTTATCAACTCTGTTAAGAGATAGTGAAGTTTATTCTTGGTAGACATGGGTGTGGATGAGAAAACTACTGGGTTTGTAAAAATGTTCTGACTCTAGAATAGTTATTATTTGTTCACTGTCTGTATGGTATTATGCTTAAATAATAATTCAGTTAAGTTCAGTCACTCAGTCACATCCGACCTTTGTGACCCCATGAACCACAGCACGCCAGGCCTCCCTGTCCATCATCAACTCCCGGAGTTTACCCAAACTCATGTCCACTGACTCAGTGATGCCATCTAACCATCTCATCCTCTGTCGTCCCCTTCTCCTCCTGCCCTCAATCTTTCCCAACATGAGGGTCTTTTCCAATGAGTCAGCTCTTCGCATCAGGTGGCCAAAATTTTGGAGTTTCACCTTCAGCATCAGTCCTTCCAATGAACACCCGGGACTGATATCCTTTAGGATGGACTGGTTATATCTCCTTTCCGCTCAAGGGACTCTCAAGAGTCTTCTCCAACACCACAGTCCAAAAGCATCCATTCTTCGGTGCTCAGCTTTCCTCACAGTCCAACTCTCACATCCATACATGACCACTGGAGAAACCATAGCCTTGACTAGACAGACCTTTGTTGACAAAGTAATGTCTCTGCTTTTTAATATGCTGTCTAGGTTGGTCATGACTTTCCTTCCAAGGAGCAAATGCCCTTTAATTTCATGGCTGCTTTCACCATCTGCAGTGACTTTAGAGCCCAGAAAAAAAGTCAGCCACTGTTTCCACTGTTTCCGCATCTATTTGCCATGAAGTGATGGGACCAGATGCCATGATCTTAGTTTTCTGAATGTTGAGCTTTAAGCCAACTTTTCCACTCTCCTCTTTCACTTTCCTCAAGAGGCTCTTTAGTTCTTCTTCACTTTCTGCCATAAGGGTGGTGTCATCTGCATATCTGAGGTTATTGATATTTCTCCTGGCAATCTTGATTCCAGCTTGTGCTTCTTCCAGCCCAGCGTTTCTCGTGATGTACTCTGCATACAAGTTAAATAAGCAGGGTGACAATATACAGCCTTGACATACTCCTTTTCCTATTTGGAACCAGTCTGTGGTTTCATGTCCAGTTCTAACTGTTGCTTCCTGACCTGCATATAGGTTTCTCAAGAGGCAGGTCAGGTGGTTTGTTATTCCCATCTCTTTCAGAATTTTCCACAGTTTATTGTGATCCACACAGTCAAAGGCTTGGCACAGTTGATAAAGCAGAAATAGATGTTTTTCTGGAACTCTCCTGCTTTTTCGATGATCCAGCAGATATTGGCAATTTGATCTCTGGTTCCTCTGCCTTTTCTAAAACCAGCTTGAACATCTGGAATATAATTGCATAAAAATAATCATTATGTATGGGAAAATGTCTACAGAGAAATAGATCAATATAATTGTCATGGTATCTGCAAATTTATTTGTTACTTCTATATTTTTTATAATTTTATTAAGTAAATTTTATATTGATAAAATGTCAATATTGACACTGTCAATTCTCCAAATTGAAACTGAAGAAGGAATGGTAAACCACTCCAGTATTTTTGCCTCTAGAACCCCATGAACTGTATGAAAAGGTGAAAAGGTATGACACTGGAAGATGAGCCCCCCAGATTAATTGGTACCCAATATGCTACTGTGGAAAAGAGGAGAAATAGTTCCAGAAAGAATGAACAGGCTGGGCCGAAGCTGAAATGGTGTTCAGTTGTGGATGTGTCTGGTGGTGAAAGGAAAGTCTGATGTTGTAAAGAACAATATTACACAGGAACCCAAAATGTTAGTCCCATGAATCAAGGTAAATTGGACATGGTCAAGCATGAGACGGCAAGAAGAAAAAGAAAAGAGTGAATATCGACATTTTAGGAATCAGTGAACTAAAATGGATGGAAATGGTTGAATTTAATTCAGATAACCATTATATCTACTACTGTGGGCAAGAATCCCATAGGAGAAATGAAGTAGCCCTCAGAGTCAACACAAGAGCTGAAAATGCAGTACTTGGGTGCAATCTCAAAACCGACAGTATTATCTGTTTCAAAGGCAAACCATTCAACATTACAGTAATCCAAGTCTATGCTCCATCCACCAGTGCCAAAGAAGCTGAATGATTCTATGAAGACCTATACCACCTTCTAGAACTAACACACACACACAAAATGTCTTTTTCATCATAGGGGATTAGAATGCAAAAGCAGAATTTTATATTAAAAGTGTGTTAATTTACATACAGAAAAACAATGATGCTCTTTGCTTTTTTTAAAAAAGTGATAAATGTGGTTAGAAGAATAACCACTTTATACAACTCACTTTTCACTTTACCTCTTCAAACTCTTCTGAAATTAATTCAAATTCTTATTAAGGTTGTTTTTAAAAAATAATGTCAATAATTATTATTTCAGTCTGTTTTTAGCATTGACCTTAAAATTTTAATTTCTAACATACTTATAACAATACTAAAACAAATTGTTTGCCCATTTCTGGCATTAATTCCTAAGTAGGGCAGGGACCATCTATTAAAACTGAGCTAATCTCCTTGAATTCTTAACTGTGAACTCATTTTTTAAAACACCTCCTTATATTTCACCACTAATGGAATGGGAGAGCATCTTGCAGAATATACTCAATTATTGTTAATCCCCTTCTTTCCCATACAAGTCACATCAATCTTCAGGTTTTTTTTCTTTTTCCCCTTCACAGTGCAAAAGTCTATTTAACAAAATGCATGTGGTTAAGTTTGTTGCTTTAATAAAGCTCAAGAGGATAGAATTAAATTAGTTTAGGGTAATTACTTATAATTAGATATTCTTAATGGAAACTGAATAAGTCCTAAATTATTCTAAAACTTTCTTGCTTAAATATGTTTTTCCACTGACAATTCTCCTCTTCCCTTCCCCACATGGAAACACCAAAATTGCTTGACAGTTTTGAAGGCTGAATTCCATTTGCTTAGAAAATACTCAAAGGCACATTCAGAGAAAGCTTGTAAATTAAACTAAACTAAAGCTCATCACTAAAGGAGAGATAAGCTGAAAATTTAGATTATGCAAAGATAATTATCCCTTATGCTTTCAAAGGAAGGGTGGAAAAGAAGTCAACAGAAGTAAATGTTACTTTAAAAGGGCAATGAAGTGGGAGAGGAAAGTGGAGAACATACAGTCTCTGAGGATCAAGTATGATTATCTGTTGTCTATTCAGTTAGACACCTGGTTGTGAGAGTCTCTTGAAAACTCATCAGATATCTGTCCATATTTGTTGCTAGGCAGAAAAACTACCTCCCCTTAAACTCCATGAAGTTACCTTGTGAACACCAGATCTCCAAGCAATGTGGTATTCAGTGGGCCATGCCAAGGGGACCACATCTGTTTTGAATTGGGGATGTCTTCACACCAAAGAGGTGGAAGAGAGAGCCAAAGACACAAGCATCCAGCACTCCTATAAAATCACCAGGACTTCAATTTTTATCTTTCTCTCCTCAAAACAGAAGAGGAGTTAAATTATCCAATCGACATATGTGTAAAAGGCTAGTGCAAGAAACCTGGTATGTTTTATGAAACTCCATAGCAAAAGAATGTTTTCATCTCTTCCATGAGAAAAATTTAAGTTTAAATGATTTCCACATGAAGAATTTGGTGATATTCCATGTGAGAACCTGTCTTTTGTCTTTTACATGCTGTTGCTCTCTAAATTAGATTTGTTCATTTGTTTGAACTCTATGAATTTCCAATAATAATTTCCTCTTGGTACCAATACAATAACAAAACTTTTGATCAAGTAACTCAAACTCAAGAGAGGAAAAAGAAAGTTTCATCAGAATAGAACATCAAGGGGTTCTGATCTGACCTGACAAATTCTGACCCTGCACTTGTATAAATACCTTATAAGTATCTGTCTGACATTAGGGGCAAGGAATATGAGGGAGAGACAAAAAAGAGATACTATACATTACCATGATGCAGCAATGCTTATTCTTTGGGTCATGGTTAATTTTATTTTTTGGCTTAATACATAGATTGAGTTTGTGGTGCATCCACTGTTTCTTAAGGAAAAATCAAAGTGTAAATCAGATCCTAATGTCTTTAAGAGTGACAGTAAAAGTGTTAGTCTCTCAGTTGTGTCTGATTCTTTGCAACCCTATGGACTGTAGACTACCAGGCTCCTCTGACCATGGAATTCTCCAGGCAAGAATACTGGAGTGGGTTGCCATGCTCTCCTCCAGGGGATCTTCCCGACGCAGCGATTGAACCCATATCTTTTACATGCCCTGTATTGGCTGGCAGATTCTATGCCATCTAAGGCACCAGGAAAGTCCAATGTCTTTAAATCATATATAAATAAATAAATAATAAAAATTGGTGAGTGACGTGAAGGATGTGTGAAACTATCATTCTGGCATTAATTGAACAAGGTATATGTACTATCTTTATCTACAAAATAGATATAACTGATTATGATCTCATTTGAAGTCCATTTTCTTGCGTTACACCATCTACAGAGAGATTATTTTATCTAATTTATTCATGAATATCACATTTCATTTCAGATAATTTTAGAGCTAAAGTATTCTTAGTCTACAAATATCACCCTGTCCATATTTTTCTTTCCTAACAATAGAAGTGTTGATTCCTCTTTCCCAAAGTGAAAGGTTTTCATTCATACTGTATATCATAACGTACACAAGAGACTTCATATTGCTTCCCCAGTTTAGGCCTCAAAAAGGCACTGTGAGTGGTCTACCTTGAAGCTCTGGATCCTGAAATTGTAATACATCATGCTTTTAAGACACACCCACAGTAGGCCTTTAAACCAGTCAATCCTAAAGGAAATCAATCCTGAGTAGTTATTGGAAGGACTGATGCTGAAGTTCCAATAATTTGGCCACTTGATGCGAAGAGCCAACTCACTGGAAAAGACCCTGATGCTGGAAAAGGCTGAAGGTAAAAGGAGAAGAGGGCAGCAGAGGATGGTTAGATAGCATCACTGACTCAATGGACGTGAATTTGAGCAGACCCTGGGAGATAGTGAAGGACAGGGAAGCCTGGAGTGCTGCAGTTCATGAGGTTGCAAACGGTCAGATACGACTTAGTGGCTGAACAACACCACCACCACGATGGGCAGGAAACCGGAAGACATTTTTCCAAAGATGATAGGTGGCCAATGGGCACACAAAAAGATGCTCAGCATCATAAATTATCAGACAAATGCAGGTCAAAACCATAATGAAATATCACCCCACACCTGTCAAAATGCCTATCAACAAAAAGACCACAAATGACAAGTGCTGGTGAGGAGGTGGAGAAAGGGAAATATTTGGTGGGAATGTAAATTGATGCACCACTGTGGAAAACACTGTAGATGTTTCTCAAAGACTTAAAATAGAACTACCATATGACACAGTGATTCTTCTGCTGGGTATATATACCAAAGAAAAAAAGAAAAACTTCTCTTATTGAAGAGACACATGAATCCCAATGTTCATAGCATTGTTATTTAGAATAGCTAAGGCATAGAAGCAACCTAAGTATCCATCAACAGGTGAATAAAGATATGGTGTGGTATATATATATATAAATACACATATATATATATGTGTGTGTATATATACACTTATATATGTGTATGGTGTATATATATACACACACACATATATATATATATAATGGAGATAATCAGCCATAAAAAATAATGAAATTTTGCCATTTGCAACAATATAGATAGACTTAGAGGGTACTGTGCTGAGTGAATAAGTTAGACAGAGAAAGACAAATACTGCCGATACCACTTATAGGTAGAACCTTAAAAATACAAAAAACAGTGAATATAACAAAAAAGAAACAGACTTACAGATATAGAGAACAAACTAGTGATTACCAGCAGGGAGAGAGAAGCGGGGAGAGACAACGTAGAGGTAGGAGATTAAGAGGTACAAACTCTGATATATAAAATAAGCTACAAGAATATATTTTATAATTATAAATGGAGTATAATCCTTAAAAATCATGAATTGCTATAGTGTACACTTGTAATGTATATAATATTACATATTATAATTCAAAAAATAAATTTAAAAATGCCTGCAAGTTCTTTGAAACTTCTGTCAAAGCAGGGATGTTTGTCTCTTTCTTTTAAATCTGGTCTTAACTCAGTGATGCATTTGTAATCAATAGACTACAATGGAAATGATGCTATTTTGGTGTGTAAAAGTAGTCCAAAGAGACTCTGTGACTTCCACACAGTTCTTGTGGGTCTGTTCACTATGAAGGAAGCCAGCCACCATGTTCTGATATTACCATGTTGGAAATGTGCTCTGGTTGACAGTCTAGCTGAGTCCACCAAGTCAATAGTCAGAGTCAATTGCCACTCATGTCACTAGCCATTTTTGATGTCCAACACATTTGAGTGGTCAGATGACTGTAACCTTAGGAGACAACTAACTGCAACTATAGGCTTCCCTGGTGGATCAGATGATAAAGAATCTGCCCAATGTGGGAGACCTGGGTTCAATCCTGGGTTGGGAAAATCCCCTGGAGGAGGACATGGCAACCCATTCCAGTATTCTTACCAGGAGAATCCCCATGAACAGAGGAGCCTGGCAGGCTACAGTGCATGGGGTCACAAAGAATCAGACTCGACTGAGTGACTAAGCACAACTGCAACTACATTGAAGATCCCATGAAAGAGTAGCCTAGTTATGCCTTTTCTGAGTTCCTGAACCATAAAATCATGAGCCACATGAAGCAATTGCTATGTTATGCTACTGAATTTTGATATAACTATTATACTGCAACAATAATTAAAACACAAGACTCAGAAACACTTGGGAAATGAAACATCTGCAGGAGACAAAGTGGGTGGGATTTAACTTCACTAGTCCACAAGCAGAATTCAAATGTAACACAGGAGATATGAGCGTGGATATTAGTATTAAGCAAATATATGTATATCCCAAAATGGCACTTATGGTTTACTGTATTTACATTTTCTGAGACTCAGCTCTATAATGAAGGAAGAAAAACAGAACCATGGGGAGGAAATGGAAACAGAGAAGCAGAAGCAATAGGAAACATAGACAGATAGATGTAGATACAATAGATATAGATATAGATACAATCTATTTGCACAGCTATATAACTGCAGATATATGTAATAGTTATTATATGTTTTATATTATATATAGTCTTTTTAACCAGGAAAAAAGTTATAATAAGAAACTGAATCACACAGTCATTTAACTGAAAAGTACTAAAATCTGCAGTTGGCAAGCTAGAAACATAAGAGATGTGATCATAAAGTTACAGTCCAAGTTGAAAGGTCAGAGAAGGAGAACCAATGATATAAGTTCCAGTATGAAAATTGAGAGGCCCAAGATCCATGAAGAGCTGTTGTTTCAGTCTGAGTTTGAAGGTAGTAAAAGATCAATGTCCTACCTCAAAAAGTTAAACAGGAAGATTTTCACTGAATTTCTGGTTGTAACAGCTTTTTTTTTTTTCTATTTAAGCCTACAACTGATTGGACGAAATCCATCCACATTAGGGAGGGAAACTTGCATTTCAGCGTATAGATCCAAATGTTAATCTCACCCGATATACCCTCACAGGCACGGAAGAAGATATTCCATGGTAATGGGAACAAAAAGGAAGCTGGCATATCAATACTCATATCTGACAATGACTATAAAACAAGTCTTTAATAAAAGTCAAAGAAGGGAGTTATATAATAAAAATGGTATTAATGGGTTTCCCAGGTGATGCAGTAATAAAGAATCCACCTGCCAGTGCAAGATATGTAAGAGACATGGGTATGATCCCTGGGATAGGAATATCCCTTAGAGTGAGAAATGGCAACCCACTCTTGCCTGGAAATTCCATTGACAGAGGAGCCTGGAAGGCTCCATGGAGTCAGAGTCAGACAAAATTGAGAGACTCAGTACAAAAGTATTACTACAAGTAAAGGATACAACATTCATAGACATACACATACTTAATGTTATTGTTGTTTAGTCACTAAGTTGTGCCTGGCTCTTACAACTCCTTGGACTTTACCTCAATGGAACTTCCCAGGCAAGAACACCAGAGTGGATTGCCATTTTCTTCTCTGGGGGATCTTCCCAATACAGGGATCGAACCCACATGACCTACACTGGCAGGGAGATTCTTTAATACTGAACCACTTGAGAAGCCCCGTGTACAAATATCAGTTCAGTTCAGTTCAGTCGCTCAGTCGTGTCCGACTCTCTGTGACCCCATGGACCGCTTTATTTATAGTCCAACTATCATATCAATACATGACTACTGGAAAAACCATAGCCTTGACTAGATGGACCTTTGTTGATAAAGCAATGTCTCTGCTTTTTAATATGCTGCCTAGATTGGTCATAGCTTTCCTCCCAAGGAGTAAGCGTCTTTTAATTTCATGGCTGCAATCACCATCTGTAGTGACTCTGGAGCCCAAAAAATATAGTCTGTCACTGTTTTCAGTTTCCCCATCTATTGGCCATGAAGTGATGGGACTGGATGCCATGATCTTAGTTTTCTGAATGTTGAGCTGTAAGTCAACATTTTCACTCTCCTCTTTCACTTTCATCAAGAGGCTCTTTAGTTCTTCTTCATTTTCTGCCATAAGGGTGGTGTCATCTGCATATCTGAGGTGATTGTTATTTCTCCTAACAATCTTGATTCCAGTTTGTGTTTCATCCAGTCCAATATGGGTAAATCTAAATATATAAAGCAAATATTAACAGACATAGAGAACAGAACTGACAGTAATACAATAGTAGTAGTCTCCAACAACCCACTACATCAAACACAAAGGACAGATTATCCAGACTGAAAATCAGAATGGAAATAGTGTCCTTAAATGACAGATTAGAACGGTTGCACATAATAAATATTTATATAATGAATGTTCCTTTCAGAAACTACAGAATACACATTGTTTTCAAGTGCACATGGAATGTTCTCCAGTGTATATCACACACTAGGTCACAAAACAGGTCTCAACAAATTTAAGAGGCTAGAAATTGTATCAACCATCTTTTCCTATCACAACAGTCAAAAACTGTGAATCAATTGAAGGAAGAAAAATGGGGAAAACACACATATGGGGACTGAACAACATGCTACCATAAAAAAAAAAATTCAATAAAGCAATCAAACAGGAAATCAGAGAAGAGTCTGAGACAGATGAAAATAAATACACAAGCTTTCCAAAATCTTGGACACAACAAAAGTTTACAGCTATACAGGCCTACCTAAAGTAGGTAATACACACATATAGTACATCTACAATTGTAGCCATGACTTCAGTTCAGTTCAGTCACTCGGTCATATCTGACTCTGCGACCCCATGGACCACAGCACGCCAGGCCTCCCTGACCATCACCAACTCCCAGAATTTACTCAAACTCATGTCCATTGACTTGGAACAAAGACTGGTTCCAAATTGGTGAAGGAATATGTCAAGGCTGTATGTTATCACCCTCCTTATTTAACTTATATGCAGAGTACATCATGCAAATGCCAGGCTGGATGAGCACAAGCTGGAATCAAGATTGCTGGGAGAAATATCAATAACCTCAGATATGTAGATGACACCACCCTTATGACAGAACATGAAGAAGAACTAAAGAGTCTCTTGATAAAAGTGAAAGAGGAGAGTGAAAAAGCTGGCTTAAAGCTCAACTTCAGAAAACTAAGACCATGGCATCCGGTCCCATTGCTTCATGGTAAACAGATGGGGAAACAGTAGAAACAGTGACAGGTTTTTTATTGTTGTTGTTTTGGGCTCCAAAATCACTGCAGACAGTGACTGCAGCTGTGAAATTAGAAGACTTTTACTCCTTGGAAGGAAAGTTATGACCAACCAGGATAGCATATTAAAAAGCAGGGACATTACTTTGCCAACAAAGGTCTGTCTAGTCAAGGCTATGGTTTTCCAGTTCAGTTCTGTTCAGTTGCTCAGTCTTGTCCAACTCTTTATGACCCCATGAACTGCAGCACTCCAGGCCTCCCTGTCTATCACCGACTGCCAGAGTCTACACAAACCCATGTCCATTGAGTCAGTGATGCCATCCAACCATCTCATCCTCTGTTGTTCCCTTATCCTCATGCCCTCAATCTTTCCCAGCATCAGGGTCCTTTCAAATGAGTCAGCTCTTCGCATCATGTGGCCAAAGAATTGGAGTTTCAGCTTCAGCATCAGTCCTTCCAATGAATACCCAGGTCTGATCTCCTTTAGGATGGACTGATTAATTTCATGGCTGCCATCACCATCTGCAGTGATTTTGGAGCCCCCAAAAATAAAGACAGCCATGGTTTCCCCATCTATTTGCCATGAAGTGATGGGACCAGATGTCATGATCTTAGTTTTCTGAGTGTTGAACTTTAAGCCAATTTTTTCACTCTCCTCTTTCACTTTCATCAAGAAGCTCTTTAGTTCTTTCTGCCATAAGGGTGGTGTCATCTGAGGTTATTGATATTTCTCCTGGCAATCTTGATTCCAGCTTGTGCTTCCTCCAGCCCAGCGTTTCTCATGATGTACTCTGCATATAAGTTAAATAAGCAGGGTGACAATATACAGCCTTGACGTACTCCTTTTGCTATTTGGAACCAGTCTGTTGTTACATGTCAAATTCTAACTGTTGCTTCCTGAACTGCATACAGGTTTCTCAAGAGGCAGAACAGGTTTTTCCAATAGATATGTGTGGATGTGAGAGTTGGAATATAAAGAAAGCTGAGCGCCAAAGAATTAATGCTTTTGAGCTGTGGTGTTGGAGAAGACTCTTGAGAGTCCCTTGGGCTGCAAGGCGATCCAACCTGTCTATCCTAAAGGACATCAGTCCTTAGTGTTCATTCGAAGGACTGATGTTGAAGCTGAAACTCCAATACTTTGACCTCCTGATGCAACGAGCTGACTCATTTGAAAAGACCCTAATGCTGAGAAAGATTGAGGGCAGGAGGAAAAGGGGAGGACAGAGGATGAGATGGTTGGATGGCATCACTGACTCAATGGGCATGAGTTTGAGTAAGCTCCAGGAGTTGGTGATGGACAGGGAGGCCTGGCGTGCTGTGGTCCATGGGGTCACAAAGTGTCAGACACGACTGAGCGACTGAACTGATATACGGATGTGAGAGTTGGACCATAAAGAAAACTGAACACTGAAGAATTGATGGTTTTGAGCTGTGGTGTTGGAGAAGGCTCTTGATAGTCCCTTGGACTGCAAGATTAAACCAGTCAATCTGAAAGGAAATCAGTCCTGAATATTCATTGGAAGGATTGATGCTGAAGCTGAAGCTTCACTACTTTGGCTACCTGATGCAAAGAACTGACTCATTGGAAAAGACTCTGATGCTGGGCAGGATTGAAGGCAGGAGGAGAAGGGGTCAACAGAGGATGGATGGTTGGATGGCACCACTGACTCGAGTTTAAGCAATCTCCAGGAGATGGTGAAGGACAGGGAAGCCTGGAGTGCTGCAGTCCATGGGGTTCAAAAGAGGTGAACACTGAGCAACTGAACAACAAAGATCTATCTCTCTTTTGTGTAGATCAAAAGGTGAATTGAATAACAATGCAGTAAAAATCACTACCCTTCTATCATTCACTCCCTTTATAGTGGTAGTAAACTCTGAAATCCTTGTAAAATATAGTATTGTTTTTGGTTTGCCATTTTCCTCAATAGAGGTAGCTCTAGAGACTTTCAGTTGATCTTATCCATCCATCATAGTATCCCTCACTCTACAGGCCAGTGAACCAAATGTGTAGGTTCTGCCAGTTGATAAACACGTCTACTTCAGTAATGCACTACAAAAGTGGGGAAATAACCACAGGATAGATTCTGGGCCTATTGTGAGACAAACCTGAATTGAAATTCCATTGATCACCTGGCCTCTCTAAGCCCCTCTTCTAACTGTCGGGTGGACCACAGTGACGTTTTGTATGTCTTGCTATTAGTATCAGTTCAAAGCGAGTGTCTAGCAGTCTCTGAAAATTCTGCTTAAGGCCAAGGACTGGCAACTAGCAGTGTGATGAGATAGGAGCATGCTGAATGCTCAGATTCTGAGCATCCTGGACCCCAAGCTTCCCATAGGCTCAAGCTCTCCACTCAGCTCCTGGACTACTAGATGGCCCTCCTTTCTCAGTGAAGAGTTCCATCCTCACTGCCCACTGTGCAAGAGTCAAGCCAGGAGATCTCGGGGTACTGCCAGGGCCCCACATTGTACCCATTTTGGACACCTGCTCTCAGGCCCACTCCCCTGTTTACAACATCCCTGTGTATGTTAGACTGATTATATAAAATTTTAAATTTGTCTATATCAACTTGTCCATATAAGTCTATTAAAACCATAGTACAAGTATACTAATAAAAAAAATTATTTTCTCGATGCCCATCTACCCTGAAAAAAGGCCATAGGTCCTTTTAGGGGGTCTGGGAGAAAGATTAACAGTATAAATTTTGGCAGTGTACTGGGATCCTTCCTCAAGAAGACACGGTCTCCCTTTTATTCAAGAGATTCTGGGCCAATTGACTCAACTCTGGTCATTGGTTGACAAGCCATAATTCTCTGTTTTTTATAACATTCAAGTTAGATTTTTGTTCACCTGACCTTAAAATTTCCTGTTATACTGATCAAGTAAGAACTTAGTAGACTTCCAAACGATTTTCACTTTTAGGAACACCATGATTAACTAGCCAACATCATGGGTCTGCACAAGTCAGAGCATTGTGATTGCTGCTTTGACATTATTGACAATTATGGTAAGCCCCTTCACCTTGTCTTTGGTGGATGAATGTTACTATATGGCCCCTGCTACCCTGGGATCAAATTATCTCCATTGCATTTAGGGTCCTAGATTCAGTGATTATAGTTTACTCTGTACAATCTGGTCTACAAATAAAAGCACAGAGCTGTTCAAAGATGCCCAGGTCTAGATTGACACGAGAATATATTCAAATTTTTAAACCTGAATCACATAACCTGATTTAGTTTTTCAACATGATTAATATAAACTTACTTGTGTGTACTCCTAGAAAAAAATGGTATCATGAATTTGATATTGAAATGTATGTACTAATTGATAGATTTCCAAACATGGCTTCTTTAAACAGTGATAGAGAGAGACCAAGATGACAGAGGGAAGATATGGAGCTCTCTTCTCTCCATGAATACACAGCAATACATCTACTCATGGAACAAATTCCATGGGAAACTAACTGGAAACTGGCAAAAGGACTCCTATATAAAGAAGGCTTTAAGAAAGATACACCCAATGTGGTACAATGGCAGAAAAGCATCAGTTGAGAGCTGTGCTTTTGACAGGGGACTAAGAGGAAAATGGAGATTATACAGGCAGAAATGCACCCTGGACAGTGAGGTCAAGCCACAGTCTTGACATCCCAGTGCTGGGGTCCTACACACAGGAGACAAGCCCATTGGCGACTTGGAGAACTGTTGCAAAAGATATAAAATCTGGAAAAGCCTACATTTCACTCACGAGGAGTACATGGTTGCTGCCTTGCCCCCAGGATGAACAAAGAGAGGTCTGCTGAAGTGACTACCATGTTTCCATGCACATGAATCCAAGCTGAGCAAATATCATGGCCAGCTCATTTCATGCCATAGCTTGGCACTAAACCTAGGCTGACCAGTACCTGGGAAAGTTTTGATATAAGGATACAGAGACAACCTGGGGCCTGGAGCATAGCCCAAAATGGCAGCAGCAGTCATTGCTGTTGTTTACTCAAGGGGTGCCCTAGAATCTGCCTAGGCTTCTGACAGAATTTCCATAACCTCCTTGTTGTGCCCTCCAGCCCAAGCCTAGAAAATATTCCAACTCCACCCAACCCAGGCCACAACCTAGCACTAGATCTGTGACAGCCAATATAGGAGGAAAGATGCAACTACGAGCTGTATCTAAGTAGAGCCACAGACACCAATACAGGCAGAGTATCAGACCTCTGTAAGTGCACAAACCCCACTTGCTTTGGCACACCTTTCCTGTGAGGCAAAGATCCCAGTGCCAGTGCAGGAGGAAGAAACAAACACACTTAAAGGGAACAGAGCCCAGGCAAGCCTTATTTGAGGGCTTCAGCTTCAATAACTTGTGAGCAGACTCTGCCACTGATGTGTCAGTGATGGCCACTGAACAGAGATGAGGTTCCACCTCACACCTGCACAGGCTCTAGCTCCTCCATCACCAGTCACACCCATACCAAGGTGATAGCACCCAGGGCACCTTGAGGAAAGACACAACTAGCACCCATATCAAATCTGGTCCTCCCAGTAAAGGCACTGAGCATATGCAGTCTGCCTATGGGTTTCCCTCATGAGAACACTTCCTTAGGACTGAAATAGGCAATTGTTTCACCTAAAATCAGAAAACCTTAAGTAAAATTAAAAAACAGAACTATTCTCAATTGAAACAGCAAGAGCAAACTCCCAAAATAAATAAATAATGAAACAAAAATAAACAACCAACAAGACAAGGAATTCAAAACTTTGGTAACAAAAACATTGAGTTGGAAAAGAGAATCGATCTAAACAGATTATTTAAACAACAAACTAGAAAATATAAAGAAGACTCAATCAGAAATAGATAAATCAATATCTGAGATACAAATTACTTTAGAAGCAATGAAAAGCAGACTAAATCATACAGAAGACTGAGAAAGTGATCTGGAAGATAGAATAATGAAACTCACCCAATTGGAACAACAGGCAGAAAGACCAGTTTAAAAAAAAAAAAAAATGGTCAACCTACAAAATTGCTAGGATAACAACAAAATTGCAAACATTCGCTCTACAAGGGTTCCAAAAGAAGAAGAGAGAGAAGGGTTTCCAAAATATATTTGAAGAAATAATGGCTGAAAACTTTTCACACCCAAAGAAGGAAGCAGATATCCATACTTCACGAAGCACAGAGATCCCAAACAAGATGAGTCCAAACAGACTGACATCAAGACTTATAATTAAAATGGCCAAAATTAAGAATAAAAAGAGAATTCTGAAGGCAGAAGAAAAACCAAGATTTATACACAAGGGAACCTGCATAACACTATCAACTGATTTTTCTCCAGAATCTTTGCAGACCAGAAAGACACGGCATAATATGTTCAAAGTCCTGAAAAGGAAAAAAAAAAAAGCAACTGCAATCTAGAGTACGCTACATAGTAAGAGTATCATTTAGAATAGAAGGATAGATAAAGAACTTCTCAGACAAGCAAAAACTAAAAGAATTCAGCAATACTGAACCTACTCTAAAAGAGATGTTAAGGGATTTTTCTAAAGGGAAAAAAAAAAATGTATAGAAAAGGGAAAATCCCAATAAAAAAGACAAATGTATAGTAAAGATTGAAGCCTGAAGGTCAATCTTCTGTCTTTATATCAACCTGTATAGTAAATCTTTACTGTAATGTGTATAGTAAGATTGAAGACAATTTGAACAGACTAGAAGTGAAATTAAAGTTGTAATTTTAAAAGTTCCCATCAAACAAAAGTCCAGGACCAGATGGCTACAGGGAAATTTTACCAAACATATAAAGAAGACATAATGCCAATCCTTCTAAAATTATTTCAAAAAAAAAAATGAAGAAGAGGGAACACTCCCAAATTCATTCTACAAAGCCACTATGACCCAAAATCAAAGACACTACAAAAAGAAAAGACAATTGCTGGCCAATATCTTTGATAAATATAGATGCAAAGATTTTCAACAAAATATTAACCAATCACATCCAAAAATACATAAAAAGGGTCATACACCATAATTAAGTAGGACTTATTCCAGGGTTCTAATTTAATGGCAGTAACAAAGAGACCCTTGATGAAGGTGAAAGAGGAGAGTGAAAAAGCTGGCCTAAAACCCAACATTTAAAAAACTAAGATCATGGCATCTGGTCCCATGACTTTATGGCAAATAGATGGAGAAAAAGTGGAAACAGTGACAGATTTTATTTTCCTGGCACCCAAAATCACTGTGGACAGTGACTATAGCCATGAAATTAAAAGACACTTCCCTCTTGGAAGAAAAGCTATGTCAAACCTACACAGCGTATTAAAAAGCAGAGACATGACTTTACTGACAAAGGACAAAGGTCTGTATAGTCAAAGCTATGGCTTTTCCAGTAGCCATGTATGGAAGTGAGAGTTGGACAATAAAGAGCAGAGAACTGAAAAACTGTTGCTTTCAAACTGTGGTGCTGGAGATGACACTTGAGAGTCCCTAGGACAACAAGGAGATCAAATCAGTCAATCCTAAAGGAAATCAACGCTGAATATTCATTGGAGGAATTGATGCTAAAGCTGAAGCTCCCATACTTCAGTCACCTGATGCTAAGAGCCGACTCATTGGAAAGACCCTGATGCGGGAAAAAACTGAGGGCAGGAGGAGTAGGGGTGACAAGGGTGAGATGGTTGGATGGCATCATTTACTCAATGGACATGAGTTTGAGCAGACTCAGGTAGATAGTGAAGGACAGGGAAGACTGGCATACTGTAGTCCATGGGATCAAAAAGAGTCAGAAATGACCAAGTGACTGAACAAAATCCCAGGGTCACAGGGATAGTTCAATATTAGCAACTCAGTTAATGTGATATACGACTTTAACAAGATGAAGGATAAAAATCAAATGACAAGTGCACACGGAACTTTCTCCAGAATAGATCAGATCCTGGGCCATAAATCTGGTCTTGGAAAATTCAAAAAAATTGAAATCATTCCAGTCATCTTTTCTGACCACAGTGCAGTAAGATTAGATCTCAATTACAGGAAAAAAAAAGTGTTAAAAATTCAAACATATGGAGGCTAAATAACACGCTTTTGAATAACCAACAAATCATAGAAGAAATCAAAAAAGAAATCAAAATATGCATAGAAATGAATGAAAATGAAAACAAAACAACCCAAAACCTATGGGGCACTGTAAAAGCAGTGCTAAGGGGAAGGTTCACAGCATTACAGGCTTACATCAAGAAACAAGAAAAAAGCCAAATAAATAACCTAACTCTACACCTAAAGAAACTAGAGAAGGAAGAAATGAAGAACCCCAGAGTTAGCAGAAGGGAAGAAATCTTAAAAATTAGGGCAGAAATAAATGCAAAAGAAACTAAAGAGACCATAGCAAAAATCAACAAAGCTAAAAGCTGGTTTTTTGAAAAAATAAACAAAATTGACAAACCATTAGCAAGACTCATTAAGAAACAAAGAGAGAAGAACCAAATTAACAAAATTAGAAGTGCAAATGGAGAAATCACAACAGACAACACTGAAATACAAAGGATCATAAGAGACTACTACCAGCAGCTCTATGCCAATAAAATGGACAACTTGGATGAAATGGACAAATTCTTAGAAAAGTATAACTTTCCAAAACTGAACCAGGAAGAAATAGAAGATCTTAACAGACCCATCACAAGCAAAGAAATCAAACTGTAATCAGAAATCTTCCAGCAAACAAAAGCCCAGGACTAGATGGCTTCACAGCTGAATTCTACCAAAAATTTAGAGAAGAGCTAACACCTACCTTACTCAAACTCTTCCAGAAAATTGCAGAAGAAGGTAAACTTCCAAACTCATTCTATGAGGCCACCATCACCCTAATTCCAAAATCAGACAAAGATGCCACAAAAAAAGAAAACTACAGGCCAATATCACTGATGAACAGAGATGCAAAAATCCTTAACAAAATTCTAGCAAACAGAATCCAACAACATATTAAAAAAATCATACACCATGACCAAGTGGGCTTTATCCCAGGAATGCAAGGATTCTTTAATATCCACAAATCAATTAATGTAATACACCACATTAACAAATTGAAAGATAAAAACCATATGATTATCTCAATAGATGCAGAGAAAGCCTTTGACAAAATTCAACACCCATTTATGATTAAAACTCTCCAGAAAGCAGGAATAGAAGGAACATACCTCAACATAATAAAAGCTATATATGACAAACAAGCATCACCCTCAATGGTGAAAAATTGAAAGCATTTCCCCTGAAATCAGGAACAAGACAAGGGTGCCCACTCTCACCACTATTATTCAACATAGTTTTGGAACTTTTGGCCACAGCAATCAGAGCAGAAATAGAAGTAAAAAGAATCCAGATAGGAAAAGAAGAAGTGAAACTCTCGCTGTTTGCAGATGACATGATCCTCTACATAGAAAACCCTAAAGACTCTACCAGAAAATTACTAGAGCTAATCAATGAATATAGTAAAGTTGCAGGATATAAAATTAACACACAGAAATCCCTTGCATTCCTATATACTAACAATGAAAAAACAGAAAGAGAAATTAAGGAAACAATACCATTCACCATTGCAACAAAAAGAATAAAATACTTAGGAGTATATCTACCTAAAGGAAACAAAAGACCTATACATAGAAAACTATAAAACACTGATGAAAGAAATCAAAGAGGACACAAACAGATGGAGAAACATACCATGATCATGGATTGGAAGAATCAATATTGTCAAAATGGCTATTCTACCCAAAGCAATCTATAGATTCAATGCAATCCTTATCAAGCTACCAACGGTATTTTTCACAGAACTAGAACAAACAATTTCACAATTTGTATGGAAATACAAAAAACCTCGAATAGCCAAAGTAATCTTGAGAAAGAAGAATGGAACTGGAGGAATCAACCTGCCTGACTTCAGACTCTACTACAAAGCCACAGTCATCAGGACAGTATGGTACTGGCACAAAGACAGAAATATAGATCAATGGAACAGAATAGAAAGCCCAGAGATAAATCCACGAACCTATGGACACCTTATCTTCAACAAAGGAGGCAAGGATATACAATGGAAAAAAGACAACCTCTTTAACAAGTGGTGCTGGGAAAACTGGTCAACCACTTGTAAAAGAATGAAACTAGAACACTTTCTAACACCATACACAAAAATAAACTCAAAATGGATTAAAGATCTAAATGTAAGACCAGAAACTATAAAACTCCTAGAGGAGAACATAGGCAAAACACTCTCTGACATAAACCACAGCAAGATCCTCTATGACCCACCTCCCAGAATATTGGAAATAAAAGCAAAAATAAACAAATGGGACCCAATGAAACTTAAAAGCTTTTGCACAACAAAGGAAACTATAAGCAAGGTGAAAAGACAGCCCTTAGATTGGGAGAAAATAATAGCAAATGAAGCAACGGACAAAGGACTAATCTCAAAAATATATAAGCAACTCTTGAAGCTCAATTCCAGAAAAATAAATGACCCAATCAAAAAATGGGCCAGAGAACTAAACAGACATTTCTCCAAAGAAGACATACAGATGGCTAACAAACACATGAAAATGTGCTCAACATCACTCATTATCAGAGAAATGCAAATCAAAACCACAATGAGGTACCATTACATGCCAGTCAGGATGGCTGCTATCCAAAAGTCTACAAGCAATAAATGCTGGAGAGGGTGTGGAGAAAAGGGAACCCTCTTACATTGTTGGTGGGAATGCAAACTAGTACAGCCACTATGGAAACAGTGTGGAGATTTCTTTAAAAACTGGAAATAGAACTGCCATATGACCCAGCAATCCCACTTCTGGGCATACACAGTGAGGAAACCAGATCTGAAAGAGACACGTGCACCCCAATGTTCATCGCAGCACTGTTTATAATAACCAGGACATGGAAGCAACCTAGATGCCCATCAGCAGATGAATGGATAAGGAAGCTGTGGTACATATACACCATGGAATATTACTCAGCCATTAAAAAGAATTCATTTGAATCATTTCTAATGAGATGGATGAAACTGGAGCCCATTATACAGAGTGAAGTAAGCCAGAAAGATAAAGAACATTACAGCATACTAACACATATATATGGAATTTAGAAGATGGTAACGACAACCCTATATGCAAAACAGAAAAAGAGACACAGAAGTACAGAACAGACTTTTGAACTCTGTGGGAGAAGGTGAGGGTGGGATGTTTTGAAAGAACAGCATGTATATTATCTATGGTGAAACAGCTCACCAGCCCAGGTGGGATGCATGAGAGAAGTGCTCGGGCCTGGTGCACTGGGAAGACCCAGAGGAATCGGGTGGAGAGGGAGGTGGGAGGGGGATCAGGATGGGGAATACGTGTAAATCTATGGCTGATTCATATCAATGTATGACAAAACCCACTGAAAAAAATAAATAAATAAATAAAGGGAAAAAAATCACATGACAACTGCAATAGATGCAGAAAAAGTATTTGATAAAATTTAAGATTTATTCATCAAAATGGGTACAGAGGGAACATCATGCATGTCTTTTATGACAAAGCCACAGCTAACATGGTACACAAAAGTGAAAACCTTGGAGCCTTCCTGCTAAATTCAGGACTAAGTTAAGGATACCAACTCTTGCCACTTCTATTTAACATAACATTGGAAGTCCTAGCTATAACAATAGAGAAAGAAAGAGAAGAAAAAGATAAGCAAATTAAAAGGGAAGATGTAAAACTGGTTCCAAATCGGGAAAGGAGTACACCAAGGCTGTATATTGTCACCCTGATTATTTAAATTATATGCAGAGTACATCAGGCAAAATGCTGGACTGAATGAAGCACAAGCTGGAATCAAGACTGCCAGAAGAAATATTAATAACCTCAGTATGCAAATGACACCACCCTTATGGCAGAAAGTGAAGAACAAAAAAGCCTCTTGATGAAAGTGAAAGAGGAGAATGAAAAAGTTGGCTTAAAACGTGAAGTAATTAGCCTCCAACTAATAAAAAAATTAAAAAAAAAAAACTCAACATTCAGAAAACTAAGATCATGGCATCTGGTCCCATCTCTTCATGGCAAATAGATGAGGAAACAGTGGAAACAGTGGCTGACTTTATTTTGGAGGGCTCCAAAATCACTGCAGATGGTGATTGCAGCCATAAAATTAAAAGACACTTGCTTCTTGGAAGAAAAGTTATGAACAACCTAGACAGCATATTAAAAAGCAGAGACATTACTTTGCCAACAAAAGTCTGTCTAGTCAAAGCTATGGTTTTTCAAGTAGTCATGTATGGATGTGAGAGTTGGACTATAAAGAAACCTGAGCACCAAAGAATGAATGCTTTTGGACTGTGGTGTTGGAGAAGACTCTTGAGAGTCCCTTGGACTACAAGGAGATCCAACCAGTCTATCCTAAAGGAAATCAGTCCTGAATATTCATTGGAAGGACTGATGCTGAAGCTGAAACTCCAACACTTTGGCCCCACTATGCAAAGAACTGACTCATTTGAAAAGACTCTGATGCTGGGAGTGATTGAAGGTAGGAGGAGAAGGGGACGACAGAGGATGAGATGGTTGGATGGCATCACCGACTCAATGGACATGAGTTTGAGTAAGCTCAGGGAGTTGGTGATGTACCAGGAAGCCTAGCATGCTGCAGGTCACAAAGAGTCACTCATGACTGAGTGACTGAACTGAACTGAACTGAAAACTGTCACTATTTCAGATGATATGATACTTCATACATAGAACCCCAAAATCTCCATCCCCAAAATATTAGAACTTATTATTCAATTCAACAATGTTGTATAATACAAGATCAACATACAAAAATTTGTTGTGTTCTATATACTCATTATGAAATATCAGAAAGAAGTAAAAATAAAATCCTTGTTAAAGTTATATCAATGAGAATAAAATACTTAGGTGTAAACCAAAGAGTTAATGACCTTTCTTCTGAAAACTCTAGAGGGAAATTAAAGAAATGGAAAGTTATTCTGTGTTTTTGGATCAGAAGTATTAATACTGTTAAAATGGCCCTACTACCAAAAACAATCTTCAGATATAATGCCCTTCCTATCAAAATACCCACATTTTTCAAAGAGCTAATAATAAAATTCATATGGAACCACAAAAAAATTCAAATTGCCAAAGTGATCTTGAGAAGAAGAACAAAGCTGGAGACAGCACACTCCCTGAATTCAAACTATACTATAAAGCTACAGTAATCAAAATAGTGTAGTACTGACACAGAAACAGACACATAGATCAACGGAACAGAATAAACAGCCCAGGAATAAACCCATGCATTTGTAGTCAACTAATCTATAGCAAAGTAGGCAAGGATATACAATGGGAAAAAAAAGAGCTTCTCTTCAATAAGTGGAGCTGGGAAAACTTGACATTTATCTGTAGAACAATGAGATTATACCATTCCCTCATACCATATACAAAAATAAACTTAAAATGGTTTAAATACTTAAATGTAAGAATGGAAGCTGAAACTCCTACAAGAGGACATAAGTAGAACATTCTTTGACATAAACTGTAGCAATTTTCTTGGATCAGTCTCCTAAGGCAAATGAAATAAAAGCTAAAATAAACAAATGGGACCTAATTAAACTTAAAGGAGTTCACATAGCAAAGAAAATCACTGACAAAACTAAAAAACAGCATACAGAATGGGAGAATACATTTGCAAATAATGTGACCAATAAGGTGTTAATATTCAAAATGTACAAACAGCTTATACAACTCAGCATTAAAAATCCAAACAACCAAATCGAAATGTGGACAGAATAACTGAATAGATATTTTCCAAGGAAGACTTACAGATGAATAATAGGAACATGGATTGATGCTCAACATCACCAATTATGAGAGAAATACAAATCGAAACAAGATATTATCTCATACCTGTTAAATGACTATCATCAAAAAAATCTACAAGTAAATAATGGAGAGGATATGGAGAAATATGAATCTTTGTATACTGCTGTTTTGAATATAAATTGGTGCAGACACTATGAAAAACACTATGAAGTTTTCCAAAAAACTAAAAATAGAAATTTCATCAGTTCAGTTCAGTTCAGTCATTCAGTAATGTCCGACTCTTTATGACCCCATGGACTGCAGCATGCTCGGCTTCCCTATCCATCACCAACTAACTCCTGGAACTTGCTCAAACTCATGTCCATCAGGTTGGTGGTGTGTACAACCATCTCATCCTCTGTTGTCCCCTTCTCCTCCTTCCTTCAATCGTCCCCAGCATCAGGGTTTTTTTCAAATGAGTCATTTTTTTGCATCAGGTGGCCAAAGTATTGGAGTTTCAGCTTCAACATCAGTCCTTCCAATGAACACCCAGGACTGATCTCCTTTAGGATGGGCTGGTTGGATCTCCTTGCATTCCAAGGGACTCTCAAGAGTCTTCTCCAAAACCACGGTTCAAAAGCATCAATTCTTTGGTGCTCAGCTTTCTTTACAGTCAACTCTCACATCCATACATAACTACTGGAAAAACCATAGCTTTGACTAGACGGACCTTTGTCAGCAAATGAATATCTTTGCTTTTAATACCATATGATCCAGCAATTCCACTCCTGGGTATAAATTCAGAAAAAAATTAAATAGCCATTTGGAAAGATACATGCATCCTAATGCTCATAGCAGGACTAGTCATAATAACCAAGACACGGAAGCAACCCAGATGCCCATCAACAATTACAGTAAGACAATTCAATTAAGAAAATGTGGCATAAAAATACACAATGGGATATTATTCATCAAAAAAAAATTAAATTCTTCTATTGCAGCAAAGTGAATGAACCTAGAGAATTTTATGCTTAGTGAAAAGTCAGATAGAGAAAGGCAAATACTTCCATGTGGAATCTAGAAAATAATACAAATGAGTGTATATGCAAAACAGAAACAGCCTCACAGATACAGAAAACAAACTTCTGGTTACAACAGGGTGAAAGGTGAGAGACAAATCAAGGGTATGGAATTAACTGATAAAAACTGTATATAAAATAGATAAGTAACAAGGATATATTATATAGCACAGGGAATTGTAGCCATCATCTTGTAATAACATACAATGAAGTATAATTTGCAAAAATGCTGAATTACTATACTGTATACTTCAAACTGACACAACACTATAAACCAACAATGCAAAAATAAACAATAATTAACAGTGATTGCATTTATTGAAACATACCCACAGCCATCCTTGATTACAGCTTTTAGAGACTTCATCTTAAAGTGTTATTTCCAGCATTTATGAACACAGGTTATTCTATGTTGTCATCAATTTGCTCCTGTGATCATTTTTTAGTTTTCATTGCATGCTGATTAGTCATTTCAGGCTCCTACAATAGCACCATTGACTTAATGGCTTTTAAGCAACAAAAATTTATTTCTCACATTTCCACAACCTGAAAGTCTGAGATAAGAGTGCCTAAATGTCCAGATTCTGATGAGGGCCCTCTTACAGACTGCAGACTACTCACTTCTTGTATCATCACGTGGTGGAAAGAGGAGGTGAGCGCTCTCTGGGTCCCTTTTATAAGGGCACTAATCCCATTCTTAAGGGCTCCATTCTCACAACCAAATACTTCCCAGAAGTGCCACCTCCTGATATCATCATATTGGAGGTTAGGATGCCAACACATAAATTTAGGGGAAGACAAACATTTGGTCTATAACCTGCAGTGAAGCTGTACACATATCATGAATGTACATCTCATTTAATCTAACAAACAGAACATAGTCCAATAACCAGCAGCCAGATCTGGAATGCTCAAATGTAATTATCCTACTACTTCAATGGTACAGGCTCTAAACCCTATAAAGAAAGCAAACAGCCATTCTATATTAAAGAGTTCAGAATCTAGGTTAGATTTTTAGAGTTCAGCTCCCAGCTTCACCCTGGCTAACCCTTCTCTGCCTGACTTTTCTCATCTCTAAAATTAGCGTGATACTATAACTGCCTCATAGGTATATTAAATGAGTTACTACTTGTAAAGATCTTAGAAGGTACCTGGCCTATAATAAGCTCTCAATAAATGTAGGCCATTTTTATTATTTGGTTAATTTCCCCTATACTACCTGATACCAGATGGTCCTGAAGTAAAGTGCTTGCTGGATGAATAGGAAGGAAAAATAGAAGGCCTTTACCTAACAGAATATAGTGTTTCAATGAAATTATACCATGGAGAGGAAACACTTCATCCTGTTTATATGGGAGACAAAAAGGGAACTGGACTTTGACTCAGAGCTGTGTGATGGAAGATGGCATTTCTTCTGTGACCCACATTCACATTCAATAACAAGACCAGAGAGAAATTGCTTTTAGGAGACCAATAGGAATTGTCACTTAAGACTTGCTGTTTGACAAAACAGCCATTCCATTCTTTACTTCCACAGTCATTCCTTACACATTTCAACTGCTTCGCAACATGACTCTCCAGAGATTGAGAAACAGTGTTTCAAGTTCCCTTGATCCTTAACATAACAGAGAAGTGGCAACAGTATACCAGAAAGATGCTTTCATTGATATGGTACATTCTGTTTCCATTAAAGGAAAGAAACTTTTCACTACCAGAGTGCTAGAAGACTGAATGACCAAGTTAAACCATGGGTAAGGTGAAGTCAACCACATACCCAGGAAGTCTTAATTTAGTGAGAGAATCAAGTTTACAATAAAACCATCACTAAAATTTTGCCAGAAATGGTACCAACTTTTCTGTTTCATTTGTAAAGTGTTTATAAAGCACTCCATGCTAAACTTCCCATTGCTTTAAATAAATGTGAACAACTTCTTCTCTTTCAAATAGAGAAAATTGTGATTTATTCCATTTTGAAATGTTCCCTTTTAAAATCTCTGGGATTAGGACTCCAATAGGCAAAAGTTATTAAGCAAGGATTATATAAATCTTGAAGTATATGCCAAGGATAATTTGCTGATGTGTTGACATCTTGGGAGTACTCTATTCAGCCAGAAATCTTTCTGTAGCCTTTTGTTATTATTTAAAGATTATTCAAGAATTGCTCTTTTCATGTATAAATTAGATGGATGGGCACTTAAGAAATTCTTTAATTTCTTCATTTTCATGCTCCATTAAGTTTCCAAGCTGTTTCAGAAAAACAAGCAAACAAAGAATTCAATAGGCTAATTTTATAGTTCTCTCACTAAACAGGTGTTCATTCTGTGAGGTCATAAAATTGAAATCATAATATATACTACATCATGATTTAACATTGAATTCTGGCCAGAGATCATTACATAGATTCAGTTATTGCTCTGATACAAATTACCTACATGTTGCTCGAGAATTGAAATGCAAGGAAAGAATAAGAAAAATCTTAATATGTTGTTGGATTCTGTTTGCTAGAATTTTGTTAAGGATTTTTGCATCTATGTTCATCAGTGATATTGGCCTGTAGTTTTCTTTTTTTGTGGCATCTTTGTCTGGTTTTGGAATTAGGGTGATGGTGGCCTCATAGAATGAGTTTGGAAGTTTACCTTCTTCTGCAATTTTCTGGAAGAGCTTGAGTAAGATAGGTGTTAGCTCTTATCTAAATTTTTAGTCTCTGGGTAGAGAGGGAGATGGGAGAGGGGATCGGGATGGGGAATACATGTAAATCCATGGCTGATTCATGTCAATGTATGACAAAAACCACTACAATATTGTAAAGTAATTAGCCTCCAACTAATAAAAATAAATTTAAAAAAAAAGAGAAAAATCTTAGAATTGAGGTCAAATGCTCTTGAAATTTAACCATGGTTAGTTACTGCTTCCAATTATATTGGTTCTCAGCATCTCTTTAAAGCTTAGACACTGCTGTGTCCTTGTTTATTGAATCCAGTTCATTTGCCACATTTTGACAGTCCCCAAGTCCCTCGGTGGCAAAGCACCTCATCTTCTGGCCAAAAGCAGAGCACAGGAATTGAAGTAATAGACATTACATAGCACACTGTGTACTTCCTCCGCAGAGTAAGAATAGTTTTTATCCCAGACACACTTCAAAATCTTTCATGATTTTGATGACAGTAGCAATAAAAAATTATTTTACATGTACCAAAATAGGTAACCATAAATCTCATTTATTTTCATAACTTTGACAATCTTAATTTACCAACTGAGAAATTTACATAGTGGCAATGTTTGGGAACTAGGAAGGTACACTTGGATGTGCCTTCATTCTGCCAGACTGGATTCATTTCTAGAAATACCACTGAATTATGTAGGATAGTAGGTGAAAAAGGTAACAGGATCCTTTTGAATTTAAAGAAATATATGTGTGTGTATGATGTAGGCTTATGGAAATTGAAGTTGTTTTCGAGTTATAGGTACCCATTTTCACTCTCACTTGAATATATGACAACCTAAGTGTCCAGAATAAAAACAGATTAAAAAGCAATTGATATGGAGGTTTTCATAATAAAAGAGATGATAATATAGGTGGGAATAAAGCCAATTACATGCCAGACACATTTATTTATATTTCTTTTATTTAATTTAGAACAAACTTCAGTCTAAAAACCAGGAAACTGGGGTTGTCATCAGTTAAATGGCTAAGACCTATAGACTCACTTAAACTGATTAACTGGATGTGCAAAAGGAAAATACATATTTATAGATGTGGATTCAGAGTCTGAACTGGGCAAAGAATAGAAGGGGTTTTAACATTGACATGGCCGCCATGACAAGTGGACTCAGGTCAACTACACCCTCACAGATAGACACACTCACAGGGGCCAATGCTTACCTACAGAGAATTCAACTGGCTTTGTCCTAGCATGAGGAGATCTATGCTGGGATTTCAACCTGCAGTATATTTAAAGAAGCTTAAGGCATTCTATTACAGGTAAAGTTCAACTATAAGGCAGATTGCCATATGTTAACATGTTTGTCCTTGATGTCCTTTTTAGAATTCCTATTTTATTCAGCTTGGTCTATTAGTTTGAAGTTAATTTTAAATTTAGATTTTGCCCTTGAACATAAAAGTCCTCTATAACTGAGGTGAATATCTTAAGGCTTTCTTTTGACTGCCCTGTTGCCAGTAATCAAGAGTTTATTTTGTGCCCAATTACTTGAAAATAAAATGAATCTCCTAGCTTCACCCAGGCTGCTCCTTTGGTCATGATTTGGAGACGGACATTTGTCAAAACATCCTCTGAAATATCTGTTTCATTTCAACCAACTCAGTAATGTTGAAAATACAACCTTTTAAATCATAGAAATTTAACAAATAATATGGTCTCTTAACTGGTATGAAATACATATTTTAGTAGAAGATATTTAATTACTCCATACATTTTACACAACAGGAACTATGCTAAATTTTAATGATGCCAATGGACCCTAAAATTGTTCTGAAGAAAATATATATATAAACAATGAGAAACCAAGAAACTACACTGGTTTGACAGTGGTCGATACACGTCCCCACAGCTCCGACGTGCCTGTTCACTCGCCCACGCCCTCCCCAGCCCCTCTCTACTGGCTGCTGTTTTAAAGTCTGCCCTTCCTTCCCCAAATCTGGATTTTTATTACAGATCTAAAGCTCTTTCAATTTTATACTGATTAAATCAGTACTGCAGTATTTGATTAACCAAAAAAAAAAAAAAAAAAAAAAAATTACAAAATAAGTTCTAAAAATATTTATCTACTTTCACTTCAATTCAGTCACTTGTAGTCATGTCCGATTCTTTGCGACCCCATGGACTGCAGCATGCCAGGCTTCCCTGTCCATCACCAACTCCCAGAACTTGCTCAAACTCATGTCCATTGAGTTGGTGACACCATCCAACAATCTCACCCTCTGTCACCCCCTTCTCCTTCTGCCTTCTCCCAGCAACCTTGATTCCAGCTTGTGCTTCATCCAGCCCAGCATTTCACATGATGTACTCTTCATATAAGTTAAATAAGCAGGGTGACAATATACAGCCTTGATGTACTCCTTTTCCTATGTGGAACCAGTCTGTCATTCCATGTCCAGTTTTAACTGTTGCTTCCTGACCTGAGTACAGGTTTCTCAAGAGGCAGATCAGGTGGTCTGGTAGACCCATCTCTTTCAGAATTTTCCACATTTTATTGTGATCCACACAGTCAAAGGTTTTGGCATAGTCAATAAAGCAGAAATAGATGTTTTTCTGGAACTCTCTTGCTTTTTCAATGATTCAGCAAATGTTGGCAATTTGATCTCTGAACAGTATGAAAAGGCAAAATGATATGACACCAGAGGAAGGGCCACCCAGGTTGGAAGGTGTACAATATGCTACTGGGGGAGAGCAGAGGGCAATTACTAATATTAATAGCTCCAGTAAGGATGAAGAAGCCGGGTCAAAGTGGAAATGACTGTCAGTTGTGGAAGTGTCAGTTGGTGAAAGTAAGTTTGAAGTTGTAAAAAACAGTATTGTATAGGATCCTGGAATGGTAGGTAAATTAGACATGGTCAATAATGAGATGGCAAGATTTAACATCAATGTCTTAGGAATCAGGGAACTTAAATGGACCAAAAAGGGTGAATTTACTTCAGACGATTATCTTGCCTATCATTTTGCCTACTACTGTGGGGAAGAATCACTTAGAAGAAATAGAGTAGCCCTCATAACCAACAAAAGAGTCTGAAATGTACTTGGGTGCAGCCTCAAAAATAACAGAATTTTCTCGGTTTGTTTCCAAGGCAAACCATTGAACATCACAGTAATCCAAGTGTATGCCACAATCAATGATGCTGAAGAAGCTGAAATTGACTGGTTCTATAAAAAACTACAACACCTTGAATTAACATCAAAAAGAGATGCTCTTTATATCATAGAGGAATGGAATGCAAAAGTAGAGAGATACCCAGAAAACAGGCAAGTTTGGCCATGGAGTACAAAATGAAGAAGGACAAAGACTGACAGAGTATGTCAGGAGAACACACTGGTCATAGCAAACACCCTTTTCCAACCATCCAAAGATGACTCTACACATGGACATCACCAGGTGGTCAATACAAAAATGAGACTGATTATGTCCTTTGCAGATAAAGATGGAGAGACTCTATACACTGAGGAGAAACAAGATCTGGAGGTGACTGTAGCTCAGATCATGAGCACCTTATTGCAGAATTCACACTTAAATTGAAGAAACTAGGGAAAACCATTAGACCATTCAAGCATGACCTAAATCAAATCCTTGCAGAGAAGGTGATAAATAGATTCAAGGAATTAGATCTGGTAGACAGAGTGCCTGAAGTATTATGGACAGAGGTTTGTAACATTGCACAAAAAGCAGTGACTAAAATCATTACAAAGAAAAAGAAATGCAAGAAGGCAAAGTGATTGTCTGAGGAGGCTTTAAAACAGCTGAGAAAAGAAGAATAGTGAAGGGAAAGGGAGAAATGGAAGATATACCTAACTGAATGCAGAGTTCCAAATAGCAAGGAAAGATAAGAAGTCCTTCTTAAATGAAAAATGCAAAGAAATAGAGGAAAACAGCAAAGTGAGAAAGACTAGAGATTTCTTCAAGAAAATTAGAGATATCAAGGGACCATTTTATGCAAAGATGGGCATGATAAAGGAGAGAAATGATTAAGACCTAAAGAAACAGGAGAGATTAAGAAGAGATGACAAGAACACACAGAAGAATTATACAAAAAACACACCTCTTGCAGTGTGAAATCAAGAGGGCCTTAAGAAGCATTACTATGAACTGAGCTACTGGAGCTGATGGAATTCCAGCTGAGTTATTTAAAATCATAAAACATGGTGCTGTTAAAGTGCTACATTCAATATGCAAATTAACTTGGAAAACTCAGCAGCAGCCACAAGAGATGGGAGTACCAGACCACCTTACCTGTCTCCTGAGAAACCTCTAGGCAGGTCAAGAAGCAAGAGTTATAACTAGACATGGAGCAAGGGACTGGTTTGAAAATAGGAAAGGAATATGACAAAACTGTATATTGTCACCTGTTTATTTAACTTATATGCAGGGAACATCATGCAAAATGCCAGGCTGCATGAATCACAGGCTGGAATCAAGATTGCCAGGAGAAATATTGACAACCTCAGCTATGTAGCTGATACCACTTTAATGGCAGAAAGTGAGGAGGAACAAAAGAGCCTCTTGAAGAGTGTGAAAGAGGAGTTTGGAAAAGCTGGCTTAAAACTCAACATTAAAAAAAACAAAACAGATTATGGCACCTTGTCCTATCACTTCAGGACAAACATAAGGAGCAAAAAGTGGAATCAGTGACAGATTTCACTTTCTTGGACCCCAGAATCACTGCCCATGGTGACTGCAACCATGAAATTAAAAGACACTTACCCTTTCAAGGATAGTTTTGACAACCCTAGGCAGTATATTAAAAAGCAAAAGTATCATGTGCAAACAAATGTCCATATATTCAAAGCTATGGTTTGTCCCACTACTCGTGGATGGATGTAAGGGTTTGGACCACAAAGAAGGTTAAGTGCTGAAGAACAGATGCTTTCAAATTTTGGTGCTGGCAAAGACTCTCGAGAGTCACTTTGACTACTAGTACATCAAATTAGTCTATCCTAAGGAAATCAACCACGACTATTCATTGGAAGGACTGATGCTGAAACTGAAGATCTAATACTTTGGCCAACTGATATGAAGAGCCAAACCATTGGAAAAGACCCTGATGCTGGGGAAGAATGAAAGCAAAAGGAGAATCAACAGTGGAGGATGAGATGGTTCGATAACATCACTGATTCAATGGACATGAATTTGAGGAAACTCCAGGAAAATGTAGAGAACAATGGAGCATAGAGTGCTGTAATCCATAGGGTAACAAAAAGTCAGACACAACTTAGCAACTGGACAACAACAAAAGGCAGTGTCTAAAATAATCTCATAGATATTCTTATTCCTTGCTTTGACTACTCATGCGGCAGAGTAGGGTCTAGCTGAGAACAACAACAAAAAAAAAATTCACAGAGAGAGATGATGGAGAGCATCTTGTTGAGATATAGGAAATGAAACATTTTGTAACTTGTGAGAAAAAAGAAAAGAAAAGAAACTATGTTCCCACAATCAGTTCAGTTCCATTCAGACACTCAGTTGTATTCAACTCTTTATGATCCCAAGGACTGCAGCACGCCAGGCTTCCCTGTCCATCACCAACTTCCAGGCTTGCTCAAATTCCTATCCATCAAGTCAGTGTTGCCATCTAACCATCTCATCCTTGCCATCCCCTTCTCCTCCTCCCTTCAATCTTGCCCAGCATCAGGGTTTTTTTCAAATGAATCTGTTCTTCCCATCAGGTGGGCAAAGTATTGGAGCTTCAGTTTCAGCATCAGTCCTTCCAATGAATATTCGGGGCTGATTTCCTTTGGGATGGACTGGTTGGATCTCCTTGCAGTCCAAGGGGCTCCAAGAGTCTTCTCCAACACCCCCCTTTGACAAACTGTGTTCTCTTAGCAAAATTCTATTAGCCTTTGCCCTGCTTCATTCTGTACTCCAAAGCCAAATTTGTCTGTTACTCTAGGTGTTTCTTGACTTCCTACTTTTGCTTTCCAGTCCCCTATAATGAAAAGGACATCTTTTGGGGGTGTTAGTTCTAGAAGGTCTTGTAGTTCTTCATAAATCTGTTTAGCTTCAGCTTCCTCAGCATTACCGGTTGGGGCATAGACTTGGATTATTGTGATATTGAATGGTTTGACTTGGAAAGGAACAGAGATCATCCTGTCGTTTTTGAGACTGCATCCAAGTACTGCACTCTGGATTCTTTTTTTGACTATGCTGGCTGCTCTATTTCTTCTAAGGGATTCTTGCCCACAGTAGTAGATATAATGGTTATCTGAATTAAATTTACCCATACCAGTCCATTTTAGTTCGCTGATTCCTAAAGTGTCGATGTTCACTCTTGCCATCTCCTGTTTGACCACTTCCAATTTGCCTTGATTCATGGACCTAACATTCCAGGTTCCTATGCAATATTGCTCTTTACAGCATCGGACCTTGCTTCCTTCACCAGTCACATCCACAACTGGGTGTTGTTGCTTTGGCTCCGTCTTTCATTCCTTCTGGAGTTATTTCTCCACTGATCTCCAGTAGCATATTTGGCACTTACCGACCTGGGGTTCATCTTTTAGTTTCCTATCTTTTTGTCTTTTCATACTATTCATGGGGTTCTCAAGGCAAGAATACTGAAGTGATTTGCCTTTCCCTTCTCCAGTATACCTCATTTTGTCATACCAGTTTGCTTCTCTTCTTTTGAATCATTAAGTGTTATGAAAAGTATGAAATATTTTGTCCAACATCACTCTGCTAGTAAATGACAGAGTCAGGGTTCAAGGAGCTCTGGCTCTAAAGCTTGCATTTTAGCCTCTAATATCAGATTTCCTAGCAAGTCTACTGAATTGCAAATCAATTTGGGCAAAAATAGATTAATAAATTATCTGAGGATATGACTGATTGGTTTCTCACAGTGACACACCTAGGATAACATGGAAGCTTGGCTATTTTGGAAGCAATACACCAAGCAAGTTAATAACCTGTGTACTAGTCATATTTGAGGGAGCTCCATGAGCTCACTGAGGTCATAGACATGACATTGAAGGAATTCATCCAGTTGAAATAAAAAACAGAAGCTACGTAATTAGCACCAAAAGACAGAAATGTAACCAAGCCCGGAGATTTCTTGGCAAGAATAAGAAGTTGTGGAAAACTCATCTCCTGCTTGTCTGGTCTAGTAAAACCTGACTGAATTATTAGAGAAAGGTAAAAAATTAAACTAAAAAGATCTATTTTCAGGAGTCCTACCAAGTGAACATTTTTGGATTGAAGCAAAAAGCAGAGAAGTGAGGTGCAACCGATTCCAAAACAGTATATGAGTTATGAAACCACTTGAATAATTATATCTTACCACTGTGGTTCCTTCTGAATCTTAAACTGAAGTCTACCCCTGCTAAGTGCACAGAGAGTTCTCTAGTTTGTCAGAGCATGCTCACATGTCTCCTGAAGTGATTGGAGGCAAAACATAAATGAAGAGCCTCAGTAATAGTTTAAAATTTGGTTAGTTTACTAATTGTTTCCTTTTTTCTTCTTCTTGTTTTTAGAAAAATAAACTTTGTTCTTCTCAAAGAAATAGGATGGGGTGAGTTTTTAACACAGGGTCCGGCCATCCACATTCATCAATACAAATCTCAGTGTACTTGTAAAACAAGTACATAGGAGAAAGGGGGAGAGATTGAGAACCACTACTCTGAGACTCATAGCTTATTTTGAAAACATTTTGTTTTTCTCTTTAATATATCAGTAAATCATATTTGTTAAAGGACAAAAGAGTGAAACATGTTTCCAATATCTTGGTGTCAAGAATTGTGGAGTGAAGTGAACACTTTTGTTTGTTTCTTCTATGTTTGAAACTCCCACTTAAAAAAGACTGGATTATTTAGAAATAGCAAATAAGTTAAAAATTTTGGTTAAAAAAAAAGGTAGAACAGAAGATCAATAATTCTCAGCAATTTCTGATTTCATCTTACTCCCAAAATATTCAGATTGACTGGTATCAACCTCTTATTCAAGATTAAAATTCCAACTACTATATATTTAAAAATGCAAGATCTACCTGGGAAAGTCCCAGCTTGAGCTTTAGTCTTGGTAGAGAAGTCAATCAGAGCCAGAATAAATGTTTAAAAAGAGAATAAATGAAACAAGAATATTGGGGGGAATTTAAAAATTGTTAGTGCATTTAATCAAAAGGCCAAATAATAAAATGAATAACATCAGAAGATGATTAGTTATTTAGAAAATAACTCAGTCATGACTTCCCTAGTGGTCCAGTGGCTAAAACTCCACATACCCAATCCAGAGGGCCCAGTTTCAATCCCTGGTCAGGGAACTTGATCCCAGATGCTACAACCAAAAGATCCTGTACATTGCAACTAAGACCCAGAAGAGCCAAATAAATAAATATAAATTTAGGAAATAAATCATCTAAGTCCCATAAAATGAAAGGAAACAAGAGAAACACTGGCAAATAGAAGAGATGGTTTCTAGAACTGAAAGATAGGCATACCAAATACAGTGTCCATCCAATAAAAATTTAAGAAGAAAACAAAATATTAGAAAAAAAAAAATAGAGGGCAAAGATGAAAACGTGGACTCTTGATTTTATCCAACTTTTGAATTAAGAAGTTAGCAAACCACAGTTTTGCTGAGACTGACAGAAAATGTAAGATGTCCCAACAGAGATAAAAGCCTTTGATACTCATGACACAGCAAGCAACATGAGTATCAGTATATTTACATCAGTTTCTCTTCCTCCAAATTTTCCAAGGGGATCTGAAGGGCCTAGATGGATCTCTGCTCATGCAGTAGGTGACATTATAGAAGAAAAACCTGAAGCTAAGTAACTCAAAATTGTTATCATGGGAAGAAGCAAGCAGGTCTTTTATAATGGAGAAAGACACTCTCCCTACCTTTTCAAGCTGTATGCAAATTTGTTTTTTACTCTGAATGGAGACACTATCTTTATATTCCAAGGCTGTTTGTTATATATTAATAATATTTGTCAAAGATAGTATGGAACATATAGTCCATGTTTCTGCTCAGAAAAAATGTGCACAAGAGTGAGAGCCTTATCAAAAATATTTTGTTACAACAAACATGAAGTCATCACAAGTACATTAGAAAAAAATTCCATAAGATGAAAAAAACATAAAAATGAATCTTCAATTAATGTTCAGTACTGTTCAGTAGCTCAGTTGTGTCCGACTCTTTGCAACCCCGTGGACCCAATGGACCCCATGGTTGCAGCATGCCAGGCCTCCCTGTCCATCACCAACTCCTGAAGCCTACTCAGACTTATTTCCATTGCGTCAGTGATGCCATACAACCATCTCATCCTCTGTTGTCCCCTTCTGCTCTGCCTTCAATCTTTCCCAGGATCGGGGTCTTTTCCAATGAGTCAGTTCTTTGCATCAGGTGGCCAAAGTATTGGAGTTTCAGCTTCAACATCAGTGCTTCCAAAGAATATTCAGGACTGATTTCCTTTTAGATGGACTGGTTGGATCTCCTTGCTGTCCAAGGGACTCTCAAGAGTCTTCTCC
Organism: Cervus canadensis; assembly: GCF_019320065.1. Lineage (NCBI taxonomy): Eukaryota > Metazoa > Chordata > Mammalia > Artiodactyla > Cervidae > Cervus > Cervus canadensis. The sequence continues at coordinate 22,374,118 of NC_057395.1, read as the reverse complement.
AACACCGCAGTTCAAAAGCATCAATTCTTTGGCAGTCAGTTTTCTTTATAGTCCAACTCTCACATCCATACACGACTCCTGGTGAAACCATAACCTTGACTAGACAGACTTTTGTTGGCAAAGTTATGTCTCTGCTTTTTAATATGCTGTCTAGGTTGGTCATAACTTTTCTTCCAAGGAGTAAGCGTCTTTTAATTTCGTAGCTGCAGTCACCATCTGCAGTGATTTTGGAGCCCAAAAAAATAAAGTTTGCCACTGTTTTCACTGTTTCTCATCTGTTTGCCATGAAATAACGTGACCGGATGCCATGATCTTAGTTTTCTGAATGTTGAGCTTTAAGCCAATGTTTCCACTCTCCAAGCGTCCGCCTGCAATGCGGGAGACCCGGGTTCTCTGGAAGATCCCCCGGAGAAGAAAATAGCAACCCACTCCAGTACTCTTGCCTGGAAAATCCCATGGACCGAGGAGCCTGGCAGGCTGCAGTCGATGGGGTCGCGAAGAGTCAGACACGTATGAGCGACTTAACTTCACTTTCACTTTCACAGTTCAGGTTAATCTCTGTATTCTGGAGATTTAAAAATGTTATTAGTGCACATCTTTTAACTGCCACTAGACCATTCAGGTATGACCTAAACCAATCCCTTACAATTATACAGTGGAAGTGAGAAATAGATTCAAGGGATTAGATCTGACAGACAGAGTGCCTGATGAACTTCATCAAGAGGCTCTTTAGTTTTTCTTTGCTTTCTGCCATAAGGGTGGTGTCACCTGTATATCTGAGGTTATTGATATTTTTCCCAGAAATCTTGATTCTAGCCTGTGCTTCATCCAGCCCAGCATTTCTCATGGCGTACTCTGCATATAAGTTAAATAAGCAAGGTGACAGTATACAGCCTTGATATACTTCTTTCCCTATTTGGAACCAATCTGTTGTTCCATGTCTAGTCCTAACTGTTGCTTCCTGACATGCATACAGATTTCTCAAGAGGCAGGTCAGGTGGTCTAGTATTCCCATCTCTTTAAGAATTTCCTACAGTTTATTGTGATCCACACAGTCAAAGGCTTTGGCATAGTCAATAAAGCGGAAATAGATGTTTTTCTGGAACTCTCTTGCTTTTTTGATGATTCAGCAGATGTTGGCAATTTGATCTCTGGTTCCTCTGCCTTTTCTAAAACCAGCTTGAACATCTGGAATTTCACAGTTCAAGTACTGTTGAAGCCTGGCTAGAAGAATTTTGAGTGTTACTTCACGAGCGTGTGAGATTGCAATTGTGCAGTAGTTTCAACATTCTTTCTTTGGGACTGAAATGAAAACTGACCTTTTCCAGTCCTATAGCCACTGCTGCGTTTTTCAAATTTGCTGACATATTGAGTGTAACACTTTCACAGCATCATCTTTTAGCATTTGGGATAGCTCTACTGAAATTCCATCACCTCCACTAGCTTTGTTTGTAGTGATGCTTCCTAAGGCCCACTTGACTTCACATTCCAGGATGTCTGCTCTGGGTGAGTGATTATACCATTGTGATTATCTGTGTGGTGAAGATCTTTTTTGTATAGTTCTTCTGTGTATTCTTGCCACCTCTTCTTAAATATCTTCTGTTTCTGTTATGTCCATACTATTTCTGTCCTTTATTGAGCCCATTTTTACATGAAATTTTCCCTTGGTATCTCTAATTTTCTTGAAGAGATCTTTTACATTCTATTGTTTTCCTCTATTTCTTTGCACTGATCACTGAGGAAGGCCTTTTTATCTCTCCTTGCTATTCTTTGGAACTCTGCATTCAAATGGGTATATCTTTCCTTTTCTCCATTGCTTTTTGCTTCACTTCTTTTCACAGTTATTTGTAAGACCTCCTCAGATAGCCATTTTGCTTTTTTGCATTTCTTTTTCTTGGGGATGGTCTTGATCCCTGTCTCCTGTACAATGTCACAAATCTCTGTCCATAGTTCATCAGGCACTCTGTCTGTCAGATCTAATCCCTTGAATCTATTTCTCATTTCCACTGTATAATTGGAAGGGATTTGATTTAGGTCATACCTGAATGGTCTAGTAGCAATTAAAAGATGTGCACTAATAACATTTTTTAATTCCCAGAATACAGTGATAAACCTGAATACCCCTCATTTGTGTTGGGAACTTGTGTTGGAATATTGTATTGTCAACTTGGTTAAGAGGGAAAGTTTATATCCTAAGGCTTCCCTGATAGCTCAGTTGGTAAAGAATCTGTCTGTAATGCAAGAGATCCCATTTCAATTCCTGGGTTGGGAAGATCCCCTGGAGAAGGGGATGGGCTACCCACTCCAGTATTCTTGGGCTTCCCTTGTGGCTCAGCTGGTAAAGAATCCACCTACAATGCAGGAGACCTGGGTTTGACCCCTGGGTTGGGAATATCCCCTGGAGAAGGGAAAGGCTACCTACCCACTCCGGTATTCTGGCCTGGAGAGTTACTTGTATAGAGGAACCTGACGGACTGCAGTCTATGGGGCTGCAAATAGTCGGACATGACTTAGCGACTGAACAACAACAAGGGAGATGGAAGTAAAGCATTGACCATTGCTCTGTGAAGATTATCAGGATTAGGAGGGATGAGAGATGCAGATAGGCTTGAAAGTTTCAGCATATCCTCAATCTCTTCTTCTCAATGTTCAGGTCTTTTTCATAACCACAAGAGAGACCAATTAACAACTTTTCTAAAACCATTGCTAAATTCTTGCCTTCAGGTCACTGAAAACAAGAGCTTCTTGTAGATGTCATAACCAGCTTACTTTTCATGATATCATGTGGTATTTGGGTTGCTTGACTTAATCAGATGGAATGGTTGGTAATTCTGTGATCTTCCAAATATTCCTTTCAGCTCCTCCCTTAAGAACATAATATTTGAATTATTTAATAGCTCTCTTATCCCATGACTTACGGTAGTTTTTCTTTCTTAATCGAGCCTATACTGATGCAAACTCCAAAGACTTGGAACCTGAGTCTAGATTTAATAAGTTCTCATAATGACTGAAGCTCAGTTTAAAATAATATTGGTATCTGAAATTTGATTAAGATAATCCTTGTGAGTAATGCCCTTAGATACCTAGAAGGAAATCAACAACTAGCAAACAATAGAAGCAAAGCCCAAATTAATTTCTTTCTGGAGGGAGCTAACACAGTGTATCATCTGAAGTCTCAAATTACTCTGCAAATAAAATTACTTCTCCAAATAAAAAGGTAGTCATCACTTGAATAGATAAGCCAATGTGGAAGAGAGATAAACAACAGACAAACAGAAAAGATCCACAGGAGTTTCAGATTTTGCAGTTATCAAGCATAGGCTTTAAAAAAGCTATGTTTATTATGTTGAATGATATAAACAATTAGACTAAAATTTCAAATATGAATTTAAACTTTAAGTACAATTCAATGAATAGTCTAGAATTTAAAAATACAATGAATGAAAAGAAGAACTAAACAAGTAAATAACAATTAGAACAAACATGAAAACAGAAATAGGTCAGAAAAAAATATCACAGAGAGACAAAATGTTGCAAAACACAGAGGGTTAAAAGATATAGAGGATACCATGAGAAAAACTAACTACTAAGAACTGGAGTTTTAGAATGGTGGGGGGGAAAAAGTAGAAAAAAACTGTGTGGAGAGAAAATGGCTGAGAATTTTGAGATACTGTTAAAAGATATTGTCATAGATCCAAGAGCCATAATGAATCCCAAGCAGGATAAATACAAATGAATTTAAGTAGGCCCAGCATAGTAAAACTCACAGTCAAAAATAATTAGTAAATGTAAAAATAAGGTAGAGAAACAGCTATCTTCAAAGGAGAAACAATTAGATGGAAAGCTATCTTCTGAATAAAAAATGGAAATTAGACAAAAATAGAATGACACTTTAAATGTATTGAAATAGAATATTATAACTACTATCTTAAAATTCTGGGCTTCCCTGTGGTTCAGTTGGTGAAGAATCCACCTGCAATGCACAAGACCTGTGCTCGATTCCTGGGTTGGGAAGATCCCCTGGAGAAGGGAAAGGTTACCTACTCCAGTATTCTGGCCTAGAGAATTCCACGGACTGTATAGTCCATGGGGTCGCAAAGAGTTAGACATGACTGACGTTCTTTCTTTCTTTTTTTTTTTTTGTTGCACATTTTATAACCTGTGTTAAACACATTAGAGTGAGGAGAGGAACATGGGATTTGGATTGAGGTTAAAGAAACTAAAATATATCAGTAATAAACATTACATAAATGATCTTGATATTAAGCAATGAATTGAGAGGTATGATTAAATTTTCTATAACTGAGGTCTAATATGAAAGTAGAAAATAAATGATGAAAACATATGCTTACTGAGCAATAACCACCTTGAAAATATTATAGTAAAAGTGATAGATACTTACAACAAACATGGTAAAGATATATTTAGGAAAAACTGCATTACTGGATATTTAAAGATGGCATGCACCAAAGGATTTTGGAAGGGGGAAAAAGAAAGCAAATACCATAAATATGTTATTCTTTCTAAGTCAATTTATAGCTTAACGTCATTCCAATCAAAACACCAATAGTATTTTTCTTAGAAGAAGATAAAGCTGATGTAAAGTTCACTGAAGAGTACTAAATAGGTTAAGGTCTAAAAAACTAGCTTCAGGAAGAGGAGCAAAGAGAAGACAGTAGTTTTCAAGATGGCAAATGATAGTATGATACAACAAAAATTTATATAATGGCACAAAAAGATCCACGTAAGTGAATAGAAATTTCAGAACATTATTACACACCATAATTAAATATAGAATTTAAAATATACTGCAAAATAAAGGCAAAGGAAAGAAAGATTTCATAAGACAACTATATTATAATCTAGAGAAAATTAAGTGAGAACCATACCTTATATAAGTACCAAAATAAATTTGAAGGATGTTTTCTTTTTTAAATCAACTCTTGTAAGCAATTTACATGTAGTGTTCCATTCGCTTTTTCTTTTTCTTTTTTCCATTTATTTTTATTAGTTGGAGGCTAATTACTTAACAGTATTGTAGTGGGTTTTGCCATACATTGACATGAATCAGCAATAGATTTACATGTGTTCTCCATCCCGATCCCCCCTCCCACCTCCCTCCCCATCCCATCCCTCTGGGTCTTCCCAGTGCACCAGCCCTGAGCACTTGTCTCATGCATCCAACCTGGTCTGGTGATCTGTTTCACCCTTGATAGTATACTGGTTTCAATGTTATTCTCTCAGAACATCCCACCCTCGCCTTTTCCCACAGAGTCCCAAAGTCTGTTGTGTACATCTGTGTCTCTTTTTCTGTTTTGCATATAGGGTTATCGTTACCATCTTTTTAAATTCCATATACACGCTTTAGTATACTGTATTGGTCTTTATCTTTCTGGCTTACTTCACTCTGTATAATGGGCTCCAGTTTCATCCATCTCATTAGAACTGATTCAAATGAATTCGTTTTAATGGCTGAGTAGTATTCCATTGTGTATATGTACCACAGCTTCCTTATCCATTCGTCTGCTGATGGGTATCTAGGTTGCTTCCATGTCCTGGCTATTATAAACAGTGCTGTGATGAACATTGGGGTGCACGTGTCTCTTTCAGATCTGGTTTCCTCAGTGTGTATACCCAGAAGTGGGATTGCTGGGTCATATGGCAGTTCTATTTCCAGTTTTTTAAGAAATCTCCACACTGTTCTCCATAGTGGCTGTACTAGTTTGCATTCCCACCAACAGTGTAAGAGGGTTCCCTTTTCTCCACACCCTCTCCAGCATTTATTGCTTGTAGACTTTTGGATAGCAGCCATCCTGACTGGCGTGTAATGGTACCTCATTGTTTTGATTTGCATTTCTCTGATAATGAGTGATGTTGAGCATCTTTTCATGTGTTTGTTAGCCATCTGTATGTCTTCTTTGGAGAAATGTCTGTTTAGTTCTTTGGCCCATTTTTTGATTGGGTCATTTATTTTTCTGGAATTGAGCTGCAGGAGTTGCTTGTATATTTTGAGATTAATCCTTTGTCTGTTTCTTCATTTGCTATTACTTTCTCCCAATCTGAGGGCTGTCTTTTCACCTTGCTTATAGTTTCCTTTGTAGTGCAAAAGCTTTTAAGTTTCATTAGGTCCCATTTGTTTAGTTTTGCTTTTATTTCCAATATTCTGGGAGGGATCATAGAGGTCATAGAGGATCTTGCTGTGATTTATGTCGGAGAGTGTTTTGCCTATGTTCTCCTCTAGGAGTTTTATAGTTTCTGGTCTTACATTTAGATCTTTAATCCATTTTGAGTTTATTTTTGTGTATGGTGTTAGAAAGTGTTCTAGTTTCATTCTTTTACAAGTGGTTGACCAGTTTTCCCAGCACCACTTGTTAAGGAGGTTGTCTTTTTTCCATTGCATATCCTTGCCTGCTTTGTCGAAAATAAGGTGTGCATAGGTTCGTGGATTTATCTCTGGGCTTTCTATTCGGTTCCATTGATCTATATTTCTGTCTTTGTGCCAGTACCATACTGCCTTGATGACTGTGGCTTTGTAGTAGAGCCTGAACTCAGGCAGGTCGATTCCTCCAGCTCCATTCTTCTTTCTCAAGATAGCTTTGGCTATTCGAGGTTTTTTGTATTTCCTTACAAATTGTGAAATTATTTGTTCTAGTTCTGTGAAAAATACCGTTGGTAGCTTGATAGGGATTGCATTGAATCTATAGATTGCTTTGGGTAGAATAGCCATTTTGACAATATTGATTCTTCCAATCCATGAACACGGTATGTTTCTCCATCTGTTTGTGTCCTCTTTGATTTCTTTCATCAGTGTTTTATAGTTTTCTATGTATAGGTCTTTCATTTCTTTAGGTAGATATACTCCTAAGTATTTTATTCTTTTTGTTGCAATGGTGAATGGTATTGTTTCCTTAATTTCTCTTTCTGTTTTCTCATTGCTAGTGTATAGGAATGCAAGGGATTTCTGTGTGTTAATTTTATATCCTGCAACATTACTGTATACATTGATTAGCTCTAGTAATTTTCTGGTAGAGTCTTTAAGGTTTTCTATGTAGAGGATCACGTTGTCTGCAAACAGTGAGAGTTTTACTTCTTCTTTTCCTATCTGGATTCCTTTCATTTCTTTTTCCACTCTGATTGCTGTGGCCAACACTTCCAAAACTATGATGAATAGTAGTGGTGGGAATGGGCACCCTTGTCTTGTTCCTGATTTCAGAGGAAATTCTTTCAATTTTTCACCATTGAGGATAATGTTTGCTGTGGGTTTGTCATATATAGCTTTTATTATGTTGAGGTATTTTCCTTCTATTCCTGCTCTCTGGAGAGTTTTAATCACAAACGGATGTTGAATTTTGTCAAAGGCTTTTTCTGCATCTATTGAGATAATCATAAGGTTTTTATCTTTCAATTTGTTAATGTGGGGTGTTACATTGATTGATTTGTGGATATTAAAGAATCCTTGCATTACTGGGATAAAGCCCACTTGGTCATGTTGTATGATCTTTTTAATATGTTTGATTCTGTTTGCTAGAATTTTGTTAAGGATTTTTGCATCTCTGTTCATCAGTGATATTGGCCTGTAGTTTTCTTTTTTTGTGGCATCTTTGTCTGGTTTTGGAATTAGGGTGATGGTGGCCTCATAGAATGAGTTTGGAAGTTTACCTTCCTCTGCAATTTTCTGGAAGAGTTTGAGTAAGATAGGTGTTAGCTCTTCTCTAAATTTTTGGTAGAATTCAGCTGAGAAGCCACCTGGTCCTGGGTTTTTGTTTGCTGGAAGATTTCTGATTACAGTTTTGATTTTCGTGCTTACGATGGGTCTGTTAAGATCTTCTATTTTTTCCTGGTTCAGTTTTGGAAAGTCAGACTTTTCTAAGAATTTGTCCATTTCTTCCAAGTTGTCCATTTTATTGGCATAGAGCTGCTGGTAGTAGTCTCTTATGATCCTTTGTATTTCAGAGTTGTTTGTTGTGATTTCTCCATTTTCATTTCTAATTTTGTTGATTTGGTTCTTCTCCCTTTGTTTCTTTTTTTTTTTTTTAAGTATTTTTTTTATTGGAGTATAATTGCTTTACAATGTTAAGTT